>NW_007157505.1:6065-7443 GCF_000164805.1 Carlito syrichta | reverse complement strand
TGCCCACAGGGCTCCGTCAGCAGCCTCTTGAAGACTTCCCAGAGGACCAGACCAAGAAATGGACGCGGCTGGTGGGGAGGGCTGCCCCAAGCCCGTGTCATCTCTCGGGCTGTGTCGCCTGAACGTCTCTGGGTCCCTGTTTCTAAGAACCCCCACTTCAGGAGAGCCCTCACCTCCATCTTTCCTGAGAGTGGCTCACCAGGTGGGGAGGAGCAGCGGGGACTATAGACAGAGAAGACCCCCGGTCCCTCTGGGGTCAGCTGTAGGAACTCACTCTGGGCTGCCCAAGCCTGTTTCTCCTTGTATCTGGACTATCTGTGGGTTCCCTGAGGTAGATGGGCTTATAGGGACAGAAATGGTTATCCGATTCTTCCGGGAAGTTGAAATTGGGGGTGGGGGTCCCGGGGGACCTCTGCTTGCCTGTCACTCATTGCTGTCCAGCCAGAAGCAGACTTGCACATGGAGGGGCTACCAAGATGACAAACCAGATACGCTGGGCAAGCAAGAGGCAGAGGGATGGGGTGGGCGGGATGGTCTGCCAAGGAATGGTGGAGAGCCTAGAATTTCTAAGCAAGGGGATGACACCCTAGTGAGGTCCCTCCACCTGATTTTTCATCATAAACACACAAATGCCCCATGAGACAGGAGAGTTTGTTCTAGAAGCTCAGATATTCTTACTTCAGTTATTCCAGGACAAGAAGCAGAAACAAGGAGGGGTATACAGAGAGAGACAGAGACACACAGATACAGAGAGAAAGCTATACAAGAGACTAGTGATGAATTTACACAGACAGAGAGAAACACAGAGAGGGAGAGAATCTGGTACAAATTAAGGCTCAGGAAATAATGAGCTTCATGAGGTGGATGATTAATTCAGTTTCCAAAGTCTAGCAAGGGCAGGGATGGTTTCTCACCCTTGATGTCAGAGGGTCATTGCTCACAGCTCCCTGCTGCACTCATTAGGTTATTGTCTATTGATAGGAGACTAGACAAGTCTTGAGAGAGGGGGTGGCATCCTTGTTCTCTCACTTTTTCCTCTTCTGGAGTTTACTGGTTTCCTTCCCTACCACCTGGGGGGAGACCTGCTTCTGTGATCAGAGTCCTGGCTATACTTAGTCAGATGTGTGTGCAGGGGGTGGGAGTAATCGAGACAATAACTAGCCTTAGAGGGTATCCAGTCTAATGCAAGTCTGAGAGTCAGGACACAGAAACAGATCCAGATAGGAACAAGAACAAAACTAGGAATAGGACAGCTTTGGGCAGAAGTCTTGGGATAGAGGAGTGAGGGAGTGGACTGTTAGGTGCAACCACAGGATTAGTCAGGGAAGGTTTCCTGGTCAGAGTATTTGAGGGGGAAGATCTGGATGGATGGAAGGTG
>NW_007157505.1:3576-4866 GCF_000164805.1 Carlito syrichta | reverse complement strand
TTTTTTTTGAGTCGGAGTCCCACTCTGTCACCTAGGCTGGAGTGCAGTGGCACTTTGCTCACAGCCACCGCGGCCTCGACCTGCTGGGCTCAGGCGATCCTTCCGCCTCGGCCTTTCAAGTAGCTGGAAACACAGGCATGCGCCACCACGCCCGGCTGATTTTTTGTAGAGACGAGGTCTCGCCAAGTTGCCCAAGCTGGTCTCGAACCTGTGGGCTCAGGCAATCCTCTCGTCTCCACTTCCCAAAGTGCTGAGATTACAGCCACCGTGAGCCACCGTGCCCTTCCGAAATCGTCTTTTTGAGTTCATGCTCTATTATTATTCTTATTTTAGTTTAAGTATTTTCTTATTGTTCCTGTGGACTCTCAGAGTGCCTTCGATTCCTTCCTCACTTTCTGGATTTGGTGTCAGCGAAATCCCATATCAGTCTGAAGTTCGGTATTGGTGGCCAGACTCATCGCAGGGTCACTTTCTGCTGCCTTTGCACTTAATATAACATGACACTGTATTTTTAGAAAGTGTCTACATTTCTTAAGCTTCTGGCTCTTGGCGACTTTCAGTAGAACATTCAAGATCTTCTTTTGGGCTCCTGTAGTGTTTTGTTCAGGATAGTCAAGCTCAGATCATACCATTGCAGTTAGTTGTTTATCTGCCCTCTCACTGTTGTTTATGAGCTTACAGAAAACCTGGCCTACATTTTACTCATTCTGATTTCTTCCCCACTGAGAAACTACCACAGTGCCTGTCATGTAAGAGACTCACAAATATTGGGGGAGAAAAGAGTTAACAGCTGGTGGTAGGTTGGATGGAATATGTGATTTTCATAGAGAGGAGAGTTAAATGACTCGCTCAAGAGAACCTTCCTAGTTTGATGAAACAGAGACTAGAATTCAAGTCAATTAACCTCCAGTCTGTGGCTCTTGCTATCAGATCAGGCTTTGAAACTCTGGAGAAAAGTAAGGCCTTATCACTCTTTTGTATACTCCAGCCTTGGTGTCTCCAGCACAGGTCTCTAAATGTCAAAGGTAGACCCAACTTAAGACGAGAGGTCCTCGAGCTGGGGCAGCCAATCCACGAATGTGGATGCTGCTTGGGGAGATGCAAAGCAAGGTGCCCCAAACATTTGAGTTCTCCACCATTCCCTTTTCGGTCTTCGTATGAGCCCAGTCGGTCCTGGGCAGCCACCTGGTCAGATGAGTTCGAGACTTCTGAGATCAATCTGGGCAAGGACTTCCTAAGTATGGCCTCGGTTTTTCCCCCCCCCCCCTTCCACTTCCTCTAGAGAATAGG
>NW_007157505.1:0-2767 GCF_000164805.1 Carlito syrichta | reverse complement strand
GCCTGGGAAAGGCATTTTGAAAGTATGAGTGGAGGTGGGGCTTGGTGGCTCACGCCTGTAATCCCAACACTTTGAGAGGCTGAGGCAAGAGACTGCTTTAGCTGAGGAGTTTGAGACCCAGCCTGGGCAATTTGGCGAGATCTCATCTCTACAATAAAATTAAAAAATTAGCCAAATGTGGTGGCACATGTCTGTAGTCCCAGCTACCCAGGAGGCTGAGGCAGAAGGATTGCCTGAGCTTAGTAGGTTGAGGCTGTAGTAGCTGTGAGCATGCCACTGCACACCAGCCTGGGTGACAGAATGAGACTCTGACTCACAAAAAAGAAAATAAAAGAAAGTGTGAATGAAACGGTCAAGTGGGAACACTGGGTTTCTGGGTTTGCACAGGAGTGGTGAGAAGGAATGGCTTTGGTGGTTTATGGAGTTTGCTGTCATGACCCTCCTCTCTCCCCATCTCCCCCCTTCCTTTCCTATTCCTTTCTCTGCTTCCCTTTCCTCCTTTCCCCTCTAACTCCCCGTACCTATACATAGCATTTCATCCATCCTGTGTCTGCATTATGCAATGGATGTTATTATTATTTGCATTTGGGCAAGGAAACCCGAGTCTCTGGCCATGGTTGCATGGTTTATGAGTCTATTCGGAGTCTGTAATCATCCTACTCGCTTGTCTCAAGTGTGGGAATAAAGCCAGGCTGGGATTAGGGGGTTGTAGAATTAGCAGGGTGGCTGATCAAACCATCTAGGGCAAGATGGTGTGTGTGGTCAGGAGTGTAGCCTTGAGTCAGATGGCTTGGGTTCAGATCTCAGCTCTAGTACTTGCTAACTGCGTGGCCCTGGGCGAGCAGCAGCATTATCTCGCCAAGCCTCAGTGTCCTCATTTGTAGCATGGGAACAATAATGCATACCTCGTGGGGTTGTTGTGAGCATCAATGAGGTGTTCCTGCGCAGAGCAGCCACTCACCACCTGGAAGTGTTTGTAATGAGCCCTCCCAGACCTCTGGGCTGTGGCTGTGCACCTGCATTGCGTTCTCCAGCACAGTGATTTCCAGGACCCAGTCCATTCTGGCTGGGCTCTTGTAAGTAAACGATTTTTTTTTTTTCCTGAGTTGGAGTCTTACCCTGTTGCCCAGGCTGGAGTGCACTGGCATGCTCACCGCTGCCTGCAGCCTCGACTTGCTGGGCTCAGGTGATCTTTCTGCCTCAGCCTTCCAAGTAGCTAGAACTACAGGTGTGTGCCAGCACACCTGGCTATTTTTTTTTTCTTGATTTATTGTAGAGGTGAGGTCTTGCCAAGTTGCCCAGGCTGGTCTTGAACCCGTGGGCTTGGACAATCCTTTCACCTCAGCCTCCCAAAATGCTGGGATTATAATCATGAGCCACCATGCCTGGCAAGTAGATGTATTAAGGATCACATTAAAGGTGCTGGGCCGGGCTCATGGCTCAACCTGTAATCCTAGCGCTTTGGGAGGGCCAGGTGAATGGATTGCCTGAGGCTGTGGGGTCAAGACCCGCCTAGGCAACTTGGCGAGACCTCATCTCTACAATTAAAAAAAAGAAAAAAAAATTAGCCAGGCGTGGTAGTGCACACCTGTAGTTCCAGCTACTCGGAAGGCTGAGGCGGAAAGAGAGGTGGAAGGATCGCCGGAGCCCAGCAGGTCGAGGCTGCGGTGGCTGGGAACAGCCACTGCACTCCAGCCTGGGTGACAGAGTGAGACTCCAACTCAAAAAAGAAAAGATGCTGAAAGGATGCCACCAGTAAACGTTTACTGAACACATATGTGTGCTTGGTGTGGCCTAGGAACCAGTGACTCAGACCCATGCCTCATGAAAAGGAAGGTGGAGGTGGGGCTGTTGGTGGTTCTGGCTTGATCTCACTGGGTGATATGTGATGGGGAAGGATACTAGAAGTGGGGAGGAGACAGGCCCTTCATCACCAAGAACTGAGATGAGCTCAGGTCTACTTGGTAGTTGGTGAATGACTGACACAGGCTCACAGGGCCCCTTCTGAGCCCAGGGAATGGCAGGGGCCCTCACCAGCACAGGTGCCTCCCACACTTGAGGTCTGGTGGGACCTCTGCCCATCTCTTCCAGGTGACAACGGCATGGCTGTGCCCCAGGCTTTCCCACTGGGGCCCCTCCTTGAGCCTGCGGGTGCTGTGATAGAGTCCCAGCCCTGCCCTCGGAGCTTGGCTGAGGACTTCCTGGAGGAAGAGCTTCGACTCAATGCTGAGCTGAGCCAGCTGCAATTTTTGGAGCCTGTAGGCATCATCTACAACCCTGTGGAGTATGCATGGGAGCTGCATCGCAACTACGTGATTCGCTTCTGCCAGGCCCCCAAGGAAGTGCTTTTCCTGGGTATGAACCCGGGGCCTTTTGGCATGGCCCAGACTGGGGTAAGGGGCTTGGCTTCCCTGGCAGGTGGAGTGGGGTGGGGAGTGTAGGGGGTGGGGGAGTGGGAGCCCAGGGTGATGCTGCCTGGGTGTGTGTGGAGGAGCATGTGCATGGCTGTGCAGATCCCCGCTCCATCCTCTCCTAGCACACACAGGCTCCTGTGGTTGCAGACACTCTCCTGGCCTCTCTGCCCATAATTAACCAAGCACATTAATGGTAGTTCCGATTTCCCCAAGAGCTGGCTGTTAATTACCTCTGAAAGCCCTTCCTTCCTCCAACTCCATCCTTGCCTTGCCGGATCTCCCCTAGTGTGTGATTGAGGTCAGAAGAGGGCTAGGACTGCTGGGTCCTGAGAGGAGCCTGGCTGACAGGTGGG
>NW_007157504.1:0-386 GCF_000164805.1 Carlito syrichta | reverse complement strand
CTAGTAGGGTGATTTAACTAGCTATCTAACTGACTAGTTAGCTGGCGAGTAATTTAACTAGCTATCTAACTGGCTAGATAGCTGGTCTAGCTGACTTAATTATCTAGCTGACTAGCTAGCTGACTAGCTAGCTGACTTAACTAGCTATCAGACAAGCAACCTGATTGGCTAGCTGACTTAACTAGCTAGCTGAATTGTTAGCTGACTTGCTAGTTGACATAGTTGACTTAATTATCTGACTAGCTAGTTGACTGGGTAGCTGACTAGCCACCTGACTTAACTAGCTGGCTACTTTGTTGGCTAAACATCTAGCCAGCTGGATTAACTAGCTAGCTACCTGGTTGGCTAGCTGGCTAGGCAGCCTGGCTAACTAGCTAGCAGACTGG
>NW_007157503.1:0-3504 GCF_000164805.1 Carlito syrichta | reverse complement strand
CTAGTTAGATGACCAGCTAGCTGGGTTGATAGCTGACTAGTGAGCTAAATAACTAGCTGATTTGCTAGCTGACTTAACTAGATAGCTGACAAGCTAGCTGGCTATTTACCTGACATAACTAGATAGCAAAAAAGATATCTAGCTCTCTAGCTAGCTGACTTAACTAGCTAGCTAACTGGCTAGTTTGCTGGCTAGCTGACTTACCTATCTATTTGACCATCTAGCTAGCTGACTAGCAAGCTGTATAGCTAGCTGACTTAACTTGCTAGCTGAATAGTTATCTGAGTTGCTAGCTGACTTAATTAGCTATCTGGATAGCTAGCTAACTTTACTAGCTGACTAGCAAGTTGGCGGGATAGCTGGCTAGCCAACTGACTTAAGTAGCTAGTTGCGTGTTGGGCTAGACTGCTAACCACCTGGCTAAAGTAGCTAGCTACCTGGCTGCCTAGCTGGCTAGGGAGTCAGTTAGCCAGCTAGCAGGCTGGCCAGCTGGCCAGCCAGCTGGCTTAATTAGACAGCTTCCTAGTTGGACAGTTGGATACCCAGCCAGCTTAACTAGCCACCTAGCTAGCCATTCTTCTAGCCAGTTCACTTAACTCGCTGACTTAACATGGTGACCATCTGACTATCAACTGACTTAATTAGCTAGCTACCTACCTAGCCATGTGGCTAGCCAGCTAACTTAACCAGCTGACATAACCAGGTAGCCAGCTGGCAAGTCAGCTAACTAAACAAGTGAGTGACCTAGCTAATCAGTTGGCTAGCCACTTGAATTAATAAGGTGAGTTAACCAGCTATTCAGTTGTTTACCAGCAAACTCAACTAGTTGACTTAACTGGTTAGCCAGCTGTCTAGCCAACAGACAAAACTAGCTGACAACACTAGCAGCCTGGGTGGCTAGCCAGCTTACTTAACTATCTTGCTACCTAGCTAGCCAGCTGGGAAGCCAGTTGAATTAACTAGATGACTTAAATAGCTAGCCAGCTGACTAGCCAAGTGACTTAACTAGGTTTGCTACGTACCTAGCCAGCTGGCAAGCCAGCTGACTTAAACTAGCTGACTTAAATAACTAGCAAACTGGCTGGACAGCTGACATAACTAGCTAGCTACCTAGCTAGCCAGTGGTCTAGCTAGTTGACTTAACTAGGTTACTTAACTAGATAGTCAGTTGGCTTTTTACCTGGCTAGCTGATTAATGATCTAGCTGACGAGCAAGCTGACTAACTAGCTGAGTAGTTAACCACCTGCCTCACTAGCTAGCCACCTGCCAGACCAGTTTGCTAATGAGCCATCTTAACTTGCCAGTCAGGTAGCTGGCCAGTTGGCTAACCAGCTGACTTAACTAGCTGACAACTACATAGCCATCGGGCAAGCCAGCTGGCTTAAGTAGCTATCCACTTAGCTAGTCAGCTGGCTAGCCTGCTATATTAACTCACTGACTTAACTAGCTATCTACCTAGCTAACCAGTTGGCTAGCCACTTGAACTAACTACCTGACTTAACCTGCTAGCCAGCTGGCTAGGCAGCTCACTCAACTAGCTGACTTAATAATTAGCCAGCTGGCTACCCAGCTGTCTTAACTACCTGGCATCACTAGCTAGACAGGTGGCTAGCCAGCTGAATTCCCTAGCTAGATTCCTATGTATCCCTCTGGCTTGCCAGCTGACTTAACTAGCTAGCTTTCTAGCTGACCAGCTGGCTAGCCAGCTGATTTAACTAGCTGATGTAACAAGCTAACTAGTTAGCCAGTCGATGTAAATAGTTAGCTAACTAGCCAGCTACCTAACTAGTCAGCTGACTTAAGAACTTAGCTAACTACGTAGCTCCCTAGCTAACAAGCAGACTTAAATAGCTCCCTCCTAGCTAGCTGACTTAACCAGATGGCTACATAGTTAGCTTCCTTGTTATCTAACATTATAGCTAGCTGACATAATCATCTGACTTAACTCCTTAGCTAACTAGCTAGCTAGCCTACTCAAACAGCTGACTCAACCCGTTTGGTAACTAGATAGCCTGCTGAATCAACCAGCTGACTAAACACGTTAATCAACTAGCTAACTACCTGACTCAACCTGCTGACTTAACCTGTTAGCTAACTACCTAGCTAGCTGTCATAACCAGCTGACTAAATTAGGTAGCTGACTTAACTAGCTGACTTAGCTAGCTGACTTTACTACTTAGCTAGCTGACTTAACTGACTGACTTAACTAGTTAGCTAACTGAATTAATTACCTGAATTAAATAGTTAGCTAACTATTTAGCTAGCTGAATAACTAACTGACTTAACTACTTAGCAAACTATTTAGGTAGCAGGCTTAACTAGCTGACTTAAATAGTTAGCTAACTAGTGAGCTAGCTGTCTTAGGTAACTGACTTAGCTAGGTAGCTAATTAGCTAGCTGACTTAGCTAGTTGATTTAACTAGTTGGCTATCGAGATAGCTAGCTGACTAAATGAGTTGGATAACGCATTAGCTAACGGCTTTAACTATTTGGTAAATGCATTAACTAGCTGTCTTAATTAGTTGGGTAACAAGTTAGCTAGGTGACTTAACTTGTTGGCAGATGATGTGGATGGCTACTTATTTGGTTTAACACACTGACTGACTACTCGGATGACTTGTTAGCAGGCTTAACAAATCGGCAGTCTAGTCGGCTAACTACTTAGCTGGGTTAATTAGTTGACTGATGAGTTGGCCCACAAGTTAGCTCGGTTAAGTAGTTGCGGCTAGTTTGCTAACTAACTACTGGGCTGACTAGTTGGCTGACTAATAGTCAGCCACAAGTTAGCTGACTAACTTGTCAGCTGAGAAGTTGGCCGACTAGTCGGCCAATTGGTTAGCTAACATAAATTATTTGCCAGTTAGACGGCTGACTGGTTAGCTTACTTAACTTGTCAGCCAGTGAGTGAGCACACAGGTGAACTGACATAACTTGTCGACCAGCGAGTGAGCCGACTGATAAGCTGACTTAACTATTTCATCCGTGAATAATCCGACTGTTCAGCTGACTTAACTAATAAGCCAGCGAGTGAGTTGACTTGTCAGTTCAATTTAGTCGGATAGCGAGTGAGCCAAATGGTCAGAACAGTTAACTAGTTAGCGAGCTGACCAGTGAGCTGACTTAACTAGTCGGCTAGCGAGCAAACTGACTAGTTAGCTGAACTGTTGGCCTGCGAGTGTGCTGACAATTTAGTTGACCTGTTGGCTGGCGAGCAAGCCGACTAGTTTGCTGACAGGTTTGCAAGCAAGCGAGCTGACTAGTTAGCTGACCTGATGGAAATCGAGCGAGCCCACTAGTTATCTGACCAGTTGGCTGAGTTGATAGCTGACTAGTTAGCTCAATAACTAGCTGATTTGCTAGCTGATCTAACTAGCTTGCTGACTAGGTAGCTGGCTATCTAGCTGACATAACCAGATCGCCAGCAAGCTATCTTACTCTCTAGCTTGCTGACTTCACTTTCTAGCTGAATAGTTAGGTGAGTTTCTAGCTGACTTATCTAGTTA
>NW_007157502.1:0-6231 GCF_000164805.1 Carlito syrichta | reverse complement strand
CTAGTTAGATGACCAGCTAGCTGGGTTGATAGCTGACTAGTGAGCTAAATAACTAGCTGATTTGCTAGCTGACTTAACTACATAGCTGACCAGCTAGCTGGCTATTTACCTGACCTAACTAGATAGCAAAAAAGATATCTAGCTCTCTAGCTAGCTGACTTAACTAGCTAGCTAACTGGCTAGTTTGCTGGCTAGCTGACTTACCTATCTATTTGACCATCTAGCTAGCTGACTAGCAAGCTGTATAGCTAGCTGACTTAACTTGCTAGCTGAATAGTTATCTGAGTTGCTAGCTGACTTAATTAGCTATCTGGATAGCTAGCTAACTTTACTAGCTGACTAGCAAGTTGGCGGGATAGCTGGCTAGCCAACTGACTTAAGTAGCTAGTTGCGTGTTGGGCTAGACTGCTAACCACCTGGCTAAAGTAGCTAGCTACCTGGCTGCCTAGCTGGCTAGGGAGTCAGTTAGCCAGCTAGCAGGCTGGCCAGCTGGCCAGCCAGCTGGCTTAATTAGACAGCTTCCTAGTTGGACAGTTGGATACCCAGCCAGCTTAACTAGCCACCTAGCTAGCCATTCTTCTAGCCAGTTCACTTAACTCGCTGACTTAACATGGTGACCATCTGACTATCAACTGACTTAATTAGCTAGCTACCTACCTAGCCATGTGGCTAGCCAGCTAACTTAACCAGCTGACATAACCAGGTAGCCAGCTGGCAAGTCAGCTAACTAAACAAGTGAGTGACCTAGCTAATCAGTTGGCTAGCCACTTGAATTAATAAGGTGAGTTAACCAGCTATTCAGTTGTTTACTAGCAAACTCAACTAGTTGACTTAACTGGTTAGCCAGCTGTCTAGCCAACAGACAAAACTAGCTGACAACACTAGCAGCCTGGTGGCTAGCCAGCTTACTTAACTATCTTGCTACCTAGCTAGCCAGCTGGGAAGCCAGTTGAATTAACTAGATGACTTAAATAGCTAGCCAGCTGACTAGCCAAGTGACTTAACTAGTTTGCTACGTACCTAGCCAGCTGGCAAGCCAGCTGACTTAACTAGCTGACTTAAATAACTAGCAAACTGGCTGGACAGCTGACATAACTAGCTAGCTACCTAGCTAGCCAGTGGTCTAGCTAGTTGACTTAACTAGGTTACTTAACTAGATAGTCAGTTGGCTTTTTACCTGGCTAGCTGATTAATGATCTAGCTGACGAGCAAGCTGACTAACTAGCTGAGTAGTTAATCACCTGCCTCTCTAGCTAGCCACCTGCCAGACCAGTTTGCTAACGAGCCATCTTAACTTGCCAGTCAGGTAGCTGGCCAGTTGGCTAACCAGCTGACTTAACTAGCTGACAACTACATAGCCATCGGGCAAGCCAGCTGGCTTAAGTAGCTATCCACTTAGCTAGTCAGCTGGCTAGCCTGCTATATTAACTCACTGACTTAACTAGCTATCTACCTAGCTAACCAGTTGGCTAGCCACTTGAACTAACTACCTGACTTAACCTGCTAGCCAGCTGGCTAGGCAGCTCACTCAACTAGCTGACTTAATAATTAGCCAGCTGGCTACCCAGCTGTCTTAACTACCTGGCATCACTAGCTAGACAGGTGGCTAGCCAGCTGAATTCCCTAGCTAGATTCCTATGTATCCCTCTGGCTTGCCAGCTGACTTAACTAGCTAGCTTTCTAGCTGACCAGCTGGCTAGCCAGCTGATTTAACTAGCTGATGTAACAAGCTAACTAGTTAGCCAGTCGATGTAAATAGTTAGCTAACTAGCCAGCTACCTAACTAGTCAGCTGACTTAAGAACTTAGCTAACTACGTAGCTCCCTAGCTAACAAGCAGACTTAAATAGCTCCCTCCTAGCTAGCTGACTTAACCAGATGGCTACATAGTTAGCTTCCTTGTTATCTAACATTATAGCTAGCTGACATAATCATCTGACTTAACTCCTTAGCTAACTAGCTAGCTAGCCTACTCAAACAGCTGACTCAACCCGTTTGGTAACTAGATAGCCTGCTGAATCAACCAGCTGACTAAACACGTTAATCAACTAGCTAACTACCTGACTCAACCTGCTGACTTAACCTGTTAGCTAACTACCTAGCTAGCTGTCATAACCAGCTGACTAAATTAGGTAGCTGACTTAACTAGCTGACTTAGCTAGCTGACTTTACTACTTAGCTAGCTGACTTAACTGACTGACTTAACTAGTTAGCTAACTGAATTAATTACCTGAATTAAATAGTTAGCTAACTATTTAGCTAGCTGAATAACTAACTGACTTAACTACTTAGCAAACTATTTAGGTAGCAGGCTTAACTAGCTGACTTAAATAGTTAGCTAACTAGTGAGCTAGCTGTCTTAGGTAACTGACTTAGCTAGGTAGCTAATTAGCTAGCTGACTTAGCTAGTTGATTTAACTAGTTGGCTATCGAGATAGCTAGCTGACTAAATGAGTTGGATAACGCATTAGCTAACGGCTTTAACTATTTGGTAAATGCATTAACTAGCTGTCTTAATTAGTTGGGTAACAAGTTAGCTAGGTGACTTAACTTGTTGGCAGATGATGTGGATGGCTACTTATTTGGTTTAACACACTGACTGACTACTCGGATGACTTGTTAGCAGGCTTAACAAATCGGCAGTCTAGTCGGCTAACTACTTAGCTGGGTTAATTAGTTGACTGATGAGTTGGCCCACAAGTTAGCTCGGTTAAGTAGTTGGCCGGCTAGTTTGCTTACCTAACTACTTGGCTGACTAGTTGGCTGACCTAATTAGTCAGCCCACAAGTTAGCTGACCTAACTTGTCAGCTGAGAAGTTGGCCGACTAGTCGGCCAATTGGTTAGCTAACATAAATTATTTGCCAGTTAGACGGCTGACTGGTTAGCTTACTTAACTTGTCAGCCAGTGAGTGAGCACACAGGTGAACTGACATAACTTGTCGACCAGCGAGTGAGCCGACTGATAAGCTGACTTAACTATTTCATCCGTGAATAATCCGACTGTTCAGCTGACTTAACTAATAAGCCAGCGAGTGAGTTGACTTGTCAGTTCAATTTAGTCGGATAGTGAGTGAGCCAAACGGTCAGAACAGTTAACTAGTTAGCGAGCTGACCAGTGAGCTGACTTAACTAGTCGGCTAGCGAGCAAACTGACTAGTTAGCTGAACTGTTGGCCTGCGAGTGTGCTGACAATTTAGTTGACCTGTTGGCTGGTGAGCAAGCCGACTAGTTTGCTGACAGGTTTGCAAGCAAGCGAGCTGACTAGTTAGCTGACCTGATGGAAATCGAGCGAGCCCACTAGTTATCTGACCAGTTGGCTGAGTTGATAGCTGACTAGTTAGCTCAATAACTAGCTGATTTGCTAGCTGATCTAACTAGCTTGCTGACTAGGTAGCTGGCTATCTAGCTGACATAACCAGATCGCCAGCAAGCTATCTTACTCTCTAGCTTGCTGACTTCACTTTCTAGCTGAATAGTTAGGTGAGTTTCTAGCTGACTTATCTAGTTAACTGGCTAGCTAGCTGACATAACTAACTGACCAGCTACTTTGCTGGATAGGTGACTAGCCAGCTGACTTAACGAGTTAGTTAACTGGCTGTCTACATGGGTAGCCAGACTGCTTAAAAAGCCATCTGGGTGGCTGAACCGTCGGATTGCCATCTGGATTAACTAGCCAGCCAGCCTGCTGGTCAGCTGTCTAACAAACTGGCTTAACTAGTGGGCCACTTAACTGACCGGCCTGCTAACCAGCCAGCTTAACTTGCCAGGCACCTAGCTAGCCTGCTGGCTAAGCTAACAAGCTTACCTAACTAGCTGAATTAACTAGATAGCCATCCATCTAGACAGCTGGCTTAGCTAGCTAGACACCTAGCTAGCCAGCTGGCTAGCCAGCACACTTAACATGCTGAATTAACTAGCTAGCCAGCTGGCTAGCCAGCTGACTTAATCACCTAACTACCTAACTAACCAATTGTCTAGCCAGCTGACTTAACTACCTGACTTAAACTAGCCAGCTGGCTAGCCAGCTGATGTAAGTAGCGAACTACCTAGCTAGCCAGTTGGCTAGCAACTTGAATTAACTAGCTGTCTTAACCAGCTAGCCAGCTTTCTAGCCAGCTGATTCAACTAGATGAAATAAGTAGATAGCCAGCTGGTTTACTAGCTGACTTAACTAGCAGACATCACTAGCTAGACAGGTAGCAAATGAGCTGACTTAAATAGCTATTTACCTATGTATCTTGCTGGCTTCCCAGCTGACTTAACTACCTAGCTAACTAGCTAAACTGCTGGCTAGGGAACTGACTTAACTAGTTGACTTAAGTAGTTAGCCACCTGGCTAGCCAGCTGACTTAACAAGCTAGCTATCCAGCAAGTCTGCTGCCTAGCCAGCTGACTTAACTAGCTGACATAACTAGTTAGTTACCCAGCTAGCCAGCTGACTTTGATAGCTAAAATAAGTATCTAGCTACATAGCTAGCTGACTACCTAGCTAGGTGACTTAACTAACTGACTTAACTACCTAGCTAGCTGATATAACTAGCTCACTTAAGTAGCTATCTACCTAGGTAGCAATTTGACTTAACTAGCTGAAATAACTAGCTATTTAGTTGTATAGTTGTCTGACTTAACTAGTTTTATAACTAGCTAGCGAGCTGATTAGCAAACCCACTTCATGGGGTGACTTAAATAGCTAGCCAGTGAGTTACCCAGCTGACCTAACTAGTTGGTTAACGAACTATGCAGCTGGCCAGCCAGGTGACTATACTAGGTGACTTAACTAGATATCCAGGCAGCTAGTCAGCTAACTTAACTAGTTCTCTACCTCTCTAGACACATGGATAGTCAGAAGATTTAACTAGCTGACATAACTAGCTAGCCAGCTTTCTATCCCACCAACTTAACTAGGTCACTACCTAGCCAGCCAGTTTGTTATCCAGCTGACTTAACAAGCTGTCTTAACAAGCTGGCCTGCTTTCTAGCCAGTTGAATTAACTAGTTTGCTACATAGCTAGCCATCAGGCTTTCCAGCTGAATTATGTAAGTGACTTATCTAGCTAGCTAGATGTCTAGCAAGCTGGCTTAACTAGCAAGCTACGAGGCTAGCCAGCTGCCTTCTCGGTTGTCTTAACTAGATGACTTAACTAGCTACCTACCTAGCTAGCCAGCTAATTAAACTAGCTGAAATAACTAGCTAGCCTGCTGTCTAGCCATCTGAATTAACTAGTTTTTTAACTAGCTAGGGAGATGGCTAGCCAACTGACTTAATGAGGTGATCTAACTAGCTATCAAGCTGGTTAGTTACCTGAAAACTAGGTGATAAACGAGCTAGGCAGCTTGTCAGCCTGGTGACTAAACTAGCTGACTTAGCTAGATATCCAGTTGGATAGCCAGCTGACTTAACTAGTGCTCTGCTCTCTAGTCACCTGGATATCTAGCTGTCCTAACTAAATGACATAGTTAGCTATCCAGCTGTCTAGCCAATTGACTTAAGTAGGTTACTAACTAGCCAGCCAGCTAGCTATCCAGCTGACTTAACTATCTGTCTTAACTAGCTGGCCTGCTTTCTAGCCAGTTGAATTAACTAGCTTGCCACATAGCTAGCCAGCTGGCTATTCAGCTGACTTAACTAGGTGACTTATCTAGCTAGCCAGTTGTCTAGACAGCTGACTTAACTAGCAGGTCACATAGGGAGCCAGATGGCTAGTAAGCTGACTTAACTATGTGACTAAACTAGTTAGCCACCTGGTTAGACAGCTGATATAACATCTAGCTACCTAGATTGCAAGCTGGCAAGCCAGCTGTCTTAACTAGCTGACTTAAATAACTAGCCAGCTGGCCAGTCAGCTGACTTAATTGCCTAACTACCTAGCTAGTCAGCTGATGTAAGTAGCTGAAATAACTAGTGATCCAGCTGGCTACCCATCTGACGGAACCAGTTTTTTAACTAGCTAGCCAGCTGGCTAGACCACTGACTTCACCAGCTGACTTAACCAGCTAGACAGCTGACTAGCCAACTGACTAAACCAGCTGACTTTACTACCAGGCCATCTGGTTAGCCAGATCACTTAATTTCCTATCTATGTAGCTATCTAGCAGCCCAGTCAGCAAACTTAACAGCTGACTTAACGAAGTAGCCAGCTGGCTAGCTAGCAGACTTAACTAGCTACCTACATAGCTAAACAGAGTGATAGCCAACTGACTTAACTAGCTGACTAACTAGATAGCCTGATG
>NW_007157501.1:0-706 GCF_000164805.1 Carlito syrichta | reverse complement strand
TTTTTCATCTCAGCATTGCTTTGCCAGAATCCCAGGGGTTTTGGTATGTTGTGTCTTCATCTTCATTTATTTCAAACAATTTAAAAATTTTTATCTTGATTTTGTTGTTTATCCAGAAAATTGTTCAGGAACAAATTGTTTAATTTCTCTGAATTTGTGTGTTTTTGAGGATTTCTTTTGGTGATGGTTTTTAGTTTTATTTCACTAGGCTCAGAAAAGATATCTGAAATCACTCTATAAAAAAGATACCTGCACACGTATGTTTATCGCAGCATTGTTCACAATAGGAAGAACCTGGAAACAACCATGCTGCCCATCAAAAGAGGACTGGATTAAAAAAATGTGGTACATATACACGATGGAATACTACGCAGCCATAAAAAAGAACAAAATCATGAATTTTGCAGCAACCTGGATGGAACTAGAGTCTATAATACTGAGTGACCTCACACAGAAACAAAGATCAGAATATCACATGTTCTCACTCATATAATGGACCTTGAACATCCAATGTAATACTATAACAAAATGACTGACGGTACTGGGAAACTATGGGGGGGAGGGGGAGGGGATTAACAGTAGCAAATATCTGTCTGGGGCTGGGAAAACACCTCTTATCAACAGGGTGTCTGAATGAAACTTAATTGTACACCTAACCCTTAACTGTACCCCCAAAAACTATAATAGAAATACTGATTAATTATTA
>NW_007157500.1:0-454 GCF_000164805.1 Carlito syrichta | reverse complement strand
TTCGCAACCTGGATGGAACTAGAGTCTATAATACTGAGTGACCTCACACAGAAACAAAGATCAGAATATCACATGTTCTCACTCATATAATGGACCTTGAACATCCAATGTAATACTATAAGAAAATGACTGACGGTACTGGGAAACTATGGGGGGGAGGGGGAGGGGATTAACAGTAGCAAATATCTGTCTGGGGCTGGGAAAACACCTCTTATCAACTGGGTGTCTGAATGAAACGTATTTGTACACCTAACCCTTAACTGTACCCCACAAAACTATAATAAAAATACTGATTAATTATTAAAAAAAAAAAAAAATCAGTAGTGTGTATGAGCTGATCAAGATATATTATAGGTTATAGTTAAATGCAGAAACTTTAAATAGTTGCCTTGTGTGATATAGAAATGATATATAATTGGTACTTGGTGTCTCCAGTTTTCACATCCAGAGATTC
>NW_007157499.1:0-340 GCF_000164805.1 Carlito syrichta | reverse complement strand
CGCCTTAAGGATCCCTCTTGCTTCCCTTCCAGGCCTCAATTTCCTATCTCACATGCCCATGGCAAGGGCCTCCAGCCCATTGTTAACCGGCTGCTCACCCAGGGTCTTCTGGTTCCTAGCAACTCCCCTTGTAATACTCCCATCCTCCTGGTAAAAAAGCCGTCTGGTGCTTATCGACTGGTGCAGGATCTGCGGATAATCAACTCTGCTGTAGTTCCACTGCATCCAGTGGTCCCTAACCCATATACTCTCCTATCTCAGATACCCCCCACTACCACTTATTTCACAGTCCTGGACCTTAAGGATGCTTTCTTCACCATCCCCCTACATCCAGACTCCC
>NW_007157498.1:0-734 GCF_000164805.1 Carlito syrichta | reverse complement strand
TGGTGGTGCCCTCGTTCCCGGCTACACAGGAATTTGTGACCTCATCTGGGGCATTCCATGCATCACCCCCAACTCCAGAACATATGAGTACAGGCCAGGCACCGTGGCTCATGTAAGTTCGAAGCGGGAAATTGCCTGAACTCAGGGTTTGGAGATCAACACGGGCTTGTGTGAAAAGTGGAGTCAGGCCTTCTGGGGCACGTTGCTGAAGGAACAGGATGTACATGCCCAGTGGCCACCTTTGAAACTTCCTGCAATGACAGGCTGGAAAGTACCTTTTCTTCTCAGATCCTTGAGAGTGACTCCTCATGCAGGATCGCATGGGTGTTGATGGTGTTGATGGTGGTGATTATTATTACTTGGAGTCGGAATCCTGCTCTTTCTCCCAGGCCAGAGCACATGAGCATGGTCACAGCCACTGCTGACAGCACCTGCCAGGATCAGGAAATACTCCCGCATCGGCCCCCCAAGTGCCTGGAATCACAGGCCTGTGCCACCATGCCTGGCTAATCTAGATTTATTTTTGATGGCCGAGACGAGGTCTCTCCCCATGACCAAGGCTGGCATTGAACCCTCAGGCTCAGGTCGTCAACTTGCCTGCCTTCCAAAAGGCTGGGAGGCCAGGAAGAGTCCCTGAGCCAGGCCTGTGGTTGTGGTGGTGAAGATTAGTATTATTATTCTGAGTCAGAGTCTCACTCTGTTGCCCAGGCTGAAGCTCTGGGATCCAATCTCGA
>NW_007157497.1:0-804 GCF_000164805.1 Carlito syrichta | reverse complement strand
TCAGCTCATTGGCCAGCAGGTTAACTAGATAGCTAAGTAGTTAAATCAGTTGTCAAGCCAGAGGTCTATGTAGGTAGGTAGCTAGTTAAGTGTGCTGGCAACCATCAGGCTATCTAGTTATATCAGCTAGTTAAGTCAGCTGCCTATCAAGCTCTCTATCTAGTTAGGTAGCTAGTTAAGTCTGCTAGCTAGCCAGCTGGCTACTTAGTTAAACCAGCAAGTTAAGTCAACTGACTAGGCTGCTGGCTGTCTAGGTAGCTAGGCAGTTATGTAAGCTGGCTAGCCAGCTGACCAGCTAGTAATGTCAGCTAGTTTAGTCAGCTCGCTAACCAGCTGGCTAGCTAGTTAAGTCAGCTGGTGAACTCAGTTGTCTAGCCAGCTGGCTAGATAGTTAAAAAGCTGATTACATCAGACGGGTAGCCAGCTGGCTCACTAGTTATTTCAGCTAGTTAAGTCAGCTGGCCAGCTAGGTTGCTAGGCAATTAAATCAGCTGGCTAGAAAGCTGGCTAGCTAGTTAAGACTGATAGTTGAGACAGCTGGCTAACCTGCTTGCTAGTTAGGTAGCTAACTAATTTTGTCAGCTGTCTAGCCAGCTGGCTAGTTAGTTAAGTCAGCTGAGAAAGCAGCTGGCTAGGTAGGTAGCTTGCTAGTTAAGTCAGCAAGTAGACAGCTGGTTAGCTAGCTAGGTCAGCTTCTTAAGTCAGCTAGATAGCTAACTAGTTATGTCAGTTAGGTAAGCCTTATGGATAGCTAGGTAGCTAGCTGACTAAGTCAGCTAGTTAAGTCAGCTTGCTAAAAAGTTG
>NW_007157496.1:0-784 GCF_000164805.1 Carlito syrichta | reverse complement strand
TCTAGGTAGCTAGGCAGTTATGTAAGCTGGCTAGCCAGCTGACCAGCTAGTAATGTCAGCTAGTTTAGTCAGCTCGCTAACCAGCTGGCTAGCTAGTTAAGTCAGCTGGTGAACTCAGTTGTCTAGCCAGCTGGCTAGATAGTTAAAAAGCTGATTACATCAGACGGGTAGCCAGCTGGCTCACTAGTTATTTCAGCTAGTTAAGTCAGCTGGCCAGCTAGGTTGCTAGGCAATTAAATCAGCTGGCTAGAAAGCTGGCTAGCTAGTTAAGACTGATAGTTGAGACAGCTGGCTAACCTGCTTGCTAGTTAGGTAGCTAACTAATTTTGTCAGCTGTCTAGCCAGCTGGCTAGTTAGTTAAGTCAGCTGAGAAAGCAGCTGGCTAGGTAGGTAGCTTGCTAGTTAAGTCAGCAAGTAGACAGCTGGTTAGCTAGCTAGGTCAGCTTCTTAAGTCAGCTAGATAGCTAACTAGTTATGTCAGTTAGGTAAGCCTTATGGATAGCTAGGTAGCTAGCTGACTAAGTCAGCTAGTTAAGTCAGCTTGCTAAAAAGTTAAGTCAGTGAGTTAAGTCAGCTGGCTAGCCAGCTTCTTACCTGGATTGCTACCTAGTTAGATCAGCTGGCTAGCCCATTATATAGCTAGTTAAGTAACCTGTTTGTTCAGGTCACTAGCCAGCTGATTACCTAGGCACCTAGGTAGGTAAGTGAGCTGGCAAGCCAATGGGATACGTAGGTAGCTAGCTAATTAAGTCAACTGGATATACAGTAGGCTGGCTAGGTAACT
>NW_007157495.1:0-407 GCF_000164805.1 Carlito syrichta | reverse complement strand
TTCCACTCCATTCCATTCCATCCATTCAATCCCATTCATCTCCATTCCATTCCATTCCACGCCTTTTCATTCCATTCCTTTCCTTTCCTTTTCATTCCATTCCATTCCATTCTATTCCAACACACTCCATTCGGTTCCTCCCCACTCAATTCTGTTACTTTCCTCTCCATTCCATACGTTCCATTCCATTCCTTACTATTCCTTTCCATAATTCTCCATTCCATTCATTGCATTCCATTCTCATCCCCTCCACTACATTCCATTCCACTCCAGTCCATTGCATTTCATTCCACTCCATTCCATTCCATTCTACTATATTCCATACCATTCTAGGACATTCCTCTACTTTCAATTTTCTTCCATTCTCATCCATTCTTCTCCAAACCATTTCTCTCCATTACTCTGTA
>NW_007157494.1:0-661 GCF_000164805.1 Carlito syrichta | reverse complement strand
TACTCCGCTCAATTCCATGACACCCCATTTCATTCCATTCCATTCCTCTCATTTGCACACCATTCCATTCTATTCCGTTGCATTCTTTTCCATTCCATCCTATTCCATTGCATCCCTTCCATTCCTCTCCATTCCATTCAAATATTCCTCATTTTACTTCTCTCCATTCCATTTCATTCCTTCCCATTCCTCCCCAGTACTTTCCATTCCACTCAATTCCATTCCATTCCTTTCCTACATTCCTTTCTTTTCCATTCCATTCCTTTCCATTCCATTCCATTCCACTCCACTACTTTCCATTCCAAGCCTCTCCATTCCATTCCATTCCATTCCACTCCACTACATTCCATTTAACTCCTCTCAATTCCATTCCATTCCATTCCCTTGCATTCCATTCATTCAACTCCTTTCTATTCCTTTCCATTTCTCTATTCCATTCTATTCTATGCCATTCTATTCCACTGCATTTCATTACATTACACTCCTCTTCATTCCATTCCATTCCATTCTATTCTATTCCACTCCACTACATTCCATTCCTTTCCTCTCCATTCCTTTCCATCCATTCCATTCCTTTTCATTTCTCCATTTCATTCCATTCCACTCCACTGCATTCTACTCCACTCAAACCCATTGCATTCCATTACTGTCCATTTCATTC
>NW_007157493.1:0-8002 GCF_000164805.1 Carlito syrichta | reverse complement strand
TTCCTCACTAGGTTTCCCAGGGTGCTCTCCAACCACCCAACTTGGTCCAACTTCTCAGTCTGCACTGCCCAAATTGTTGCAATCACAAGCTTTCAATTTTGTCGACATGATGGTGTTCCTGCGTGGTCTTGAACTCTGGACCAGAAACAATCCTCCACTTGAGTCCTGCCCGCACCCAAGGACTGGCATGGTGGCACACGGCTGAAATACCATCACTCTGGGAAGCAGAGGCGGGAGGAAGGTTGGAGCCCAAGAACCCAAAGCCCATCTGTGCCATGCATGGAGACCCTGTTTCTGCACCCGTCCAAACAGGGAGTCTGGGATCGAGGTATAGGTCGTCCAGGCCACTCTGGAGGATGTGGTGGGAGGATCTCCAGAACCCAAGATATCGAGCTTGGTGATGAATGAGGGTCATGTCCCAGTCCCCAGCCAGGGCCACAGAGCCAGACCCTGCCTCCCAAAGCATCAGAATCGTACACAGATTCTCAACTGCGTGTGTTGTGTTCACATGGAGACTGGCTTTAGAACCAGGAAAATGGAATTGGGGGAAAGAAATGTCTCCAGGTGAGAGATGTGTCCCTGGCCTTTCTTGGTGGAAGTTTCTCGTGGCCAAGTTGGATGGTTGGCCTTCCTGGGGCACATTTCTCAACTCAGAGAGGAGATCAGGCAGGGTCCTGCCCAGAGAGCTTCAGGAACTTAGGCATTGAAGCCAGGGCTGCGATTGGGGGATTGGGGCTGGAAGGTGCCGAGCTGGGGGACCCTCGTATGTGGGAGTGGCGGGGGGGAAGGACTGAGGGCAGAATAATTACAGGAGAATGGATTTCTTTGTTGACTTAGGTTTTCTCACTTTCTTTATTTCTTTTCCTCTCTTTCTCTTTTGTTTTGGTAGCCCAGGCTGCTCTCAAACCACCCAACTCAGTCCTTCCTCTCTACCTTGACCTCTCAAACTGCTGCTATCACAGGCTTTCCATTTGGCTGACATACTGGTCTTCCTGCCTGGTCTTGAACTGTGACTGAGACTATCCTCCTGCCGAGACCTATCCTCACACATGTAATTTTGAGTTTTGCTTGAGGTTGATGTAGGGGCTTCCTATGGTGTCCAGCCTGGTCTCAGCTCCTGGGCTCTGGCCATTTTCCTGTCTCAGCCTCCCCCAGTGCTGAGGAGACAGGCATGAGTCACCTGGCCAGACCCCCTGATAGTTTGAGAGTCATGCCCTCCCTTTACCTGAGGAGGACACTGGTAGGAGTGAGCAGGCCCACCCTGGGGATCAAGACAGGTGGAGGGGTCTGTACCACAGTGGAGACATGCACCTGTGCCAGGCACTCCCCAGGGTTGGGCTCGGCAGGGGACTAAAGCTGTCCTCTCCAGGGTCCCAGGTCATCTGTAGGGAGCAGGCCTCACAGTGGGGCCCCGACATGGGTGTGGAGGCTAGACGCTGGGGCTCATGCCTGTCACCTGGTGTTTTGGGAGGCTGAGGCAAGAAGATGGCTTGAGCCCCCGAGTTCAAGACCAGCCCGGGCACCATGGCGAGACTTCATCTCTACAAGAAGCCAAAAAAATGGCTCAAGTGTACTGGAACACACCTGTAGTTTGGGCCACTCGGGAGGCCATGGCAGGAGGATCACCAGAGCCCAGCTGGTGGAGGCTTCAGTGACTGAGAGCTGTCCCCTGCACTCTGGCCTGGGCAAAAGAGTGTGACTCTGACTCAGTAAGATGATGCCAACCATCACCACCACAACCACAGGCCAGGCTCTGGGGCTCAGCCTGGCATCCCGGTCCTTCAGAGGCCGAGGAGAGTGAATGGCCTGAGTCTGTGGGTTCAAGACCAATGCTGGGCACTGGGTGACACCTCATCTCGGCAATGAAAAATGAATACAAAGTTTAGCTGGGCGTGGTGGTGCAGGTTTGTGGTTCCAGTCACTCAGGGGTCGAAGGCGGGATTATCACCTGAGCCTGGCAGGTGGAGTTCACAGTGTCCGTTGGTGTACCTCTGTGCTAAGGCCTGAGCGACACAGCAAGATTCTGATTCCAAATAATAATTACCACCACTGCCACCACCACCAAGCCTGGCACCTAGCTTGAGGAGTCACCCTCAGGGATGGGAGAGAAAAAGGCCCTATCACCTGTCATTTGCAGGTGATTTCAAATTTGGCCATTGGGCAAGTCCATCCCATGCCTTAGGCCACGTGTCCCAGAAGGTCTGCCTCCACCCTCCACATACATTCCCCTTGGCAAAGACACATGTGATCTCACAGAAGAGACGGCTCTGAGTTAGGGTGGCTGTCAGGCACAGAGCGATCAAAGCAATGGCATGGACAGCCCAAATTCCGGTGGCCAGTCTCCCACCTTTGGGCGTTGAGAGGACCCCTTCCTCTCCCAATTGAGTGGTTCCAGCCACTCGGGGGTCTGAGGCAGGATGATCACCTGAGCCTGGCAGCTTGCAGTGGCTGAGAGTGGTCCCCTGCACCCCAGCCTGGACAATAGAGCGGTCAAAGCATCCCCCGCTTTGATTGCTCATCCTCCATTGTCCCCCACCCACGTGGACCTTTCACAGGGAGCCATGGGCGCCAATCATGACACTCATGAGAGGCATCTTTTTGTCGCTGGAGTCTCTGTCAGTATGACTGGGACATGGCGGCACAATCGTGGGTCCCGGAGCCTCAACCTGCAGGGCTCAGGAGGTCCTCCTGCATCAGCAACTGAGCAACTGGGACTCCAGGTCTACCACACCTGTCTTGAGTTTGGTGATGGCTTGCCAAGACAAGGTCTGGTCACATCGCCAGGCTGGTCTCCTACCCCTGGGCTCAGGCAGCCTCCCGCCACAGACTCCCAGAGCGTGGGGCTGATGACCATGAGCCACAGTGCCTGGCTTATTTGGGATGGAAGATAGAGAAGTGTATCACCGAGTAGCCCAGGCAAGTCACAGCTCACAGGCTCAGGCCGGCTGCTGGCCTTGGCCACCCAAAGTGCTAGGATGACGAGGCTGAGCCCCAGAGCCTGCCCTCGATCTTTTATAGAAAACAAACCAGAAGGCATGGCGTGGCGGCCCACATTTGGAATCTCAGTTCTCTGGGATGCCGAGGTGAGAGGATGGCTGGAACCCAAGACCCCAAGGTCAGCCCGGGCCATGCAAGGGAGACTCCATTTCTGCACCCATCCAAACAAGTGGTCTAGGGTCGAAGCACCCATCATCCCAGCCATTCCAGAGACTGAGGCAGGAGGATTACTGGAGCCCGCGATTTTAAGACTGACAGTGAATGACCATTGTGCCTTTGGGCCCCAGTCTGGTCCACAGAGTCAGATCCTGTCTCCAAAAACATGAGAATCACACACAGATTCTCAGCTGCATATGTTTTGTTCACAGGGCAACTGGCTTTAGAGACAGGAAAAATGGAATTTGGAGGAAAGACATGTCCTCGGGTGAGAGATGTGTCCCTGGCCTTTTGTGGCAGAAGGTCCCCATTGCCGAGTAGAAAAGTCGGCCTGCCTGGGGCACATTTCACAGTTCAGAGAGGAGAGTCGGCAGGAACCTGTCCAGGGAGCCTTGGGAACTTCTGCACCAAACCGGGTGCAGTCATTTGGGGATGGTTGAGGTTGAAAGGTGCCAAGCTTGGGGGAGCTTTATATGTGGGGGAGGAGGACTGAGGCAGAAGATTTGCAGGAGCATGGATTTCTTTCTTTCTTTCCTTCCTTCCTTCCTTGCTTCCTTCCTTCCTTCCTTTCTTTCTTTCTTTTCTTTCCTTGCTGGGTTTCCCAGGCTGCTCTCAAATCGCCCAACTTGTGCCATCCTCTCGACTTGGGCCTGCCAAACTGCTGGGATTATAGGCTTTCCATTTGATGGACATCCTGGTCTCCTGCCTGGTCTTGAACTCTGGGCCAGCGGCGATTCTCCCACTGTGACATGCCCTTAACCAAACATTTCTGGGTTTTTACTTGGGTCAAGGTGGGGACTTGCTATGGTGTCCAGCCTGGTCTGGAGCTCCTGGGCTCCAGCTGTCTTCCCATCTCGGCCTCCCCGAGTGCCGAAGAGACAGGCATGAGTCGCCCTACTATCCCTGATCTCCTGAAGTGAGAATCACGCCCTCACTTTCCCCATGGCTGCCCTATGATGAGCTAGCGGGTCCACCCTGGGGAACAAGACAGGAGAAGAGGTGGGCTCCCTGGTGGAGAAACGCCTATGTGCCAGGCGCTCCCCATGGGGAGGCATGATGGGCAACTCCAGCCACCCTCTCTGGAGTACCAGGTCATTGGAAAGGAGTGGACTTCACTGTGGGGTCCCAAGAGGGGTCTGGAGGCCCAGTGTGGGGGCTCACACCTGTCTTCTTGAGGTTCTGGGAGGGCAAGTTGAGAAGATGAATGAGCCCCGGGTTCAAAACCAGCCCAGGCACCTTGGCCAGACCTCATCTCTAAAATAAACCACAAAAAACAGCCGAACTTGGTGGCACAGGCCTTTCGTTCCAGTCCCTCAGGATGCTGTGGTGGGATGATTGCCAGAGCCCATCCTGTGGAGGTCGTGGTGCAGTCTCATGTGCTCAGGACTGGGTGACAGAGTGGGACTCGTATTCAAAATAATAAGATCAACCACCACCAGCACCACAACCACATTCCAGACTCTGGGGCTCAGCATGGCATCCCGGCCCTTCAGAGATCAGGCAAGTGGACGGCCTGAGCTTGCTGGTTCAACACCATCCCGGGACATGGGGCGAGACCTCGTCACATCCATCAAAAATAAATCCAAAGATTAGCCAGGTGTGGTTGCAAAGGCCTGTGGTTCCAGCCAATCGGGGGACTGAGGTGGAAGATTGCCTGAGCCCTGCAGGTGGAGTCCGTGGTGGCCGTGAGTGTTCCCTTGTGCTCCGGCCTGGGCAACAGAGCTGGATTATGACTCCAAATAGTAAAAAGTACTACCACCACCATCACAACCACCCCAGCCACTCAGCACAAGGTGTCACTCTCAGGAATGGGAGAGAAAAGGCACTCTTCCCACCTGTCGTTCGTGAGATGATTCAAAGGTGGCCCCTGGGCACATCCATGTTGCACCTTTGGCCACATATCCCAGAGGGCCTGCCTCCACACTCGTGCCCCACAGCAATGACTAGTGTGAGCTCATGGAGCAGAGGACTCTGACTTAGGGTGGCATTAGGGCACAGAGCAATCAAGGCAGTCTGGCAATGCCATGGCCAACCCAAGTTCCGGTCACCCAGTCTTCCACTTTATTGTGGGGGTAGGGCCCCTTCCTCTCCCAATCACTCCATTGTCCCCTGCCTGAGCTGACTTTTCCCTGGGGAGCCATGAATGCCCTTCGTGATTCACTTGGGAGGCGTCATTTTTGTCACTGGAGTCTCCATTGGATGGGCTGAGGCACAGTGGCACTATCGTGGCTCTCGGGGCCTCAACATGCGGAGCCAAGGTGATCTTCCCACCTCAGCCCCCGAGCAGCCGGGTCTCCAGGGACCACCACGCCTGACTGGATTTTGGGGACCTGTTGCCATGACAAGTTCTGGCCACAGCACCCAGGATGTGGAGGCTGCGGTGACAGAGAGTGGGCCCCTGTGCTCCAGCCTGGGTGACCCAGTGGGATCTCGACTCAGAATAATAATACCAACC
Organism: Carlito syrichta; assembly: GCF_000164805.1. Lineage (NCBI taxonomy): Eukaryota > Metazoa > Chordata > Mammalia > Primates > Tarsiidae > Carlito > Carlito syrichta. Next base: position 2,394 of record NW_007157493.1, on the reverse strand, counting down.
ACCACCACCACAACCACGGGCCAGGCACAGGGGCTCAACCTGGTATGCCAGCCCTTCAGAGTCCCAGACAAGTGAATGGCCTGAGTCTGCAGGTTCAATACCAGACCAGGATGTGGGGCAGATTTCTTCTCGGCCATCAAAAGTAAATCCAAAGATTAGCCGGGTGTGGTGGCACAGGCCTTTGGTTCCAGCCAATCTGGGGTCTGAGGGGGGAGAATTGCCTGAGCCCCACAGGAGGTCTGCGGTGTCTGTGAGCATGCCCCTGCACTCTGGCCTGTGTGACAGAGTGGGATTCCAACTCCAAATAATAATAAGCACCACCACCACCACCACCACCACCACCACCACCACTGCTTCCCAGCCTTAGGTGTCACCCTCAGGAATGGAAGAGGAAAAGGCACTTTTTTGTCTGTCATTCATGGAATGTTTCAAAGGTGGCCACCGGGCAATCCATCCTGTCTCTCCAGCCACATGTCCCAGAAGGCCAGCTTCCACCTTCCACACTCCTGCCCCACGGCCAAGATGCGTGTGAGCACACGGAACAGACGGCCCCAAGTTAGGGGGGCCTTCGGGCACAGAGCGATCAAGGTGACCTGGAAATGCTGTCACCTGCCCAGGTTTCAGTCACCCAGTCAGCCACTTTAGAGTGGGGGGAGGACCCTTCCTGTCCCAATCACTCCATCATACCCTGCCCAAGCTGACTTTTCCCTGGAGAGCTGTGAACGCCCATCATGATGCATGTGGTAGGCATCTTTTTTGTCACTGGAGTCTCCGTTGGACAGGCTGGGGCAAGGGGGCATGATCGTGGCTCCCAAAGCCTCAACCTGCGAGGTTCAGGAGGTCCTCCCACATCAGCCACCGAGCAGCCAGGGCCACCATGCCTAACTCGATTTGGGGTACCCCTTGCTGAGACAACATCTGGCCATGGCTCTCGGGCTGGTCTCCGTATCCAGGGCTCAGAGAACCTGCCACCTCGGACTCCCAGGGCACGGGGCTGATGGCTGTGAGCCAAGGTGTCTGGCCTGGAATTGCACGTGCTGTTGGTGGGGGCTATGCAAATACACTTCGGGGAATGGAGGCGACCGCATCCCATGTACCTGGGACCATGGGAAGCACCACATGCGACTCAAATGTTTGAGGTATGGGGAGATGAGATTTTGCTACGTGGCCCAGGCTGGTCTCAAAATCCTGGGCTCTAGCATTCCCCTGCCTCAGACTCTCAAAGCCACAGATCAATTATATGCCAATCCACCATCTTTTGGGAACTCTATGCACAAAGGCTGAGACCTCCTTTCCCAATGATCTCTGTCTGTTCACAATGATCCCAGCTCCATACGCAAATGGATGCTCTTCTTTTCTTTCCCTTATTTTTGAGTCTGAGCCTCACTCTGTCACCCAGCCTGGAGTGTAGTGGCTGGTTCATGGCCACCGAACTTCACCCCGCCAAGGTCTAGTGAACCTTCCCCCTTGGCCTTCTGAAGAGCCGGAATGACAAGTGTGCACCACAATGTCCAGCTCATTTGGGTTTGAGGGTAGAGAAGAGGTCTTGCAGAGTTGCCCGGTTGCATCTCAGATTGACAGGCTCGGGGTGATTGCTAGCCTCAGCCTCCCAAAGGACTAGGGTGACAAAGATGAGAAACTGAGCCCGACCTGAATCCTTCATCAAAAATGAACCAGAAGACTGGGAATGACGGCCCAAGCCTGGTATCCCAGCACTCTGGGATACCGAGGCAGGAGGATGGCTGGAGCCCAGGAACTCAAGGCCAGCCCGGATCATGCTGGGAGACCCCATCTCCACACCCATTCAAACAGGAGTTCTGGGGTAGTGGTGCCCGACGTCCCTACCACTCCGGATGCTGAGGCAGGAATATTGCCCGAGCCTGCAATTTCAAAGCTGGCAGTGAACAATGGTCATGTCCCCGAGCCCAAGCCTTGGAAACAGAGCCAGACCCTGTCTCCAAAAACATCAAAATCGTAAACAGATTCTCAACTGTGTGTGGTGTGTTCACAGGGTGACTGGCTTTAGAGTCAGAAAAAAATGTGACTGGGTGGGAGGAGAAATTTACCCAGGTGAGGAATGTGTCCCATGGCTTTCATGGTAGAAGGTCCTTGTTGCCGAGTCGGAATGCCAGCATGCCTGGGGCACATTTATCACCTTGGAGAGGAAAGCGGGGAGGAACCTGACCAGGGAGCTTCGGGAACTCCTGCACCAAAGTGGGGGTAGCCTTTGGGTGGGTTTAGGCTGGAAGGTGCTGATCTTTGGGGACCCACACATGAGGGGCGTGGGGTGGGAAGGACTGAGAGCAGATTGTTTGCAGGAGAATGGTCTTCTTTCTTTCTTTCCTTTCTTTCTCCCTTCATTCCTTTCATTCTTCCTTCCTTCCTTCCTTCCTT
>NW_007157492.1:0-8750 GCF_000164805.1 Carlito syrichta | reverse complement strand
CTTCCTTCCTTCCTTCCTTTCTTTCTTTCTTTTCTTTCCTTGCTGGGTTTCCCAGGCTGCTCTCAAATCGCCCAACTTGTGCCATCCTCTCGACTTGGGCCTGCCAAACTGCTGGGATTATAGGCTTTCCATTTGATGGACATCCTGGTCTCCTGCCTGGTCTTGAACTCTGGGCCAGCGGCGATTCTCCCACTGTGACATGCCCTTAACCAAACATTTCTGGGTTTTTACTTGGGTCAAGGTGGGGACTTGCTATGGTGTCCAGCCTGGTCTGGAGCTCCTGGGCTCCAGCTGTCTTCCCATCTCGGCCTCCCCGAGTGCCAAAGAGACAGGCATGAGTCGCCCTACTATCCCTGCTCTCCTGAAGTGAGAATCACGCCCTCACTTTCCCCATGGCTGCCCTATGATGAGCTAGCGGGTCCACCCTGGGGAACAAGACAGGAGAAGAGGTGGGCTCCCTGGTGGAGAAACGCCTATGTGCCAGGTGCTCCCCATGGGGAGGCATGATGGGCAACTCCAGCCACCCTCTCTGGAGTACCAGGTCATTGGAAAGGAGTGGACTTCACTGTGGGGTCCCAAGAGGGGTCTGGAGGCCCAGTGTGGGGGCTCACACCTGTCTTCTTGAGGTTCTGGGAGGGCAAGTTGAGAAGATGAATGAGCCCCGGGTTCAAAACCAGCCCAGGCACCTTGGCCAGACCTCATCTCTAAAATAAACCACAAAAAACAGCCGAACTTGGTGGCACAGGCCTTTCGTTCCAGTCCCTCAGGATGCTGTGGTGGGATGATTGCCAGAGCCCATCCTGTGGAGGTCGTGGTGCAGTCTCATGTGCTCAGGACTGGGTGACAGAGTGGGACTCGTATTCAAAATAATAAGATCAACCACCACCAGCACCACAACCACATTCCAGACTCTGGGGCTCAGCATGGCATCCCGGCCCTTCAGAGATCAGGCAAGTGGACGGCCTGAGCTTGCTGGTTCAACACCATCCCGGGACATGGGGCGAGACCTCGTCACATCCATCAAAAATAAATCCAAAGATTAGCCAGGTGTGGTTGCAAAGGCCTGTGGTTCCAGCCAATCGGGGGACTGAGGTGGAAGATTGCCTGAGCCCTGCAGGTGGAGTCCGTGGTGGCCGTGAGTGTTCCCTTGTGCTCCGGCCTGGGCAACAGAGCTGGATTATGACTCCAAATAGTAAAAAGTACTACCACCACCATCACAACCACCCCAGCCACTCAGCACAAGGTGTCACTCTCAGGAATGGGAGAGAAAAGGCACTCTTCCCACCTGTCGTTCGTGAGATGATTCAAAGGTGGCCCCTGGGCACATCCATGTTGCACCTTTGGCCACATATCCCAGAGGGCCTGCCTCCACACTCGTGCCCCACAGCAATGACTAGTGTGAGCTCATGGAGCAGAGGACTCTGACTTAGGGTGGCATTAGGGCACAGAGCAATCAAGGCAGTCTGGCAATGCCATGGCCAACCCAAGTTCCGGTCACCCAGTCTTCCACTTTATTGTGGGGGTAGGGCCCCTTCCTCTCCCAATCACTCCATTGTCCCCTGCCTGAGCTGACTTTTCCCTGGGGAGCCATGAATGCCCTTCGTGATTCACTTGGGAGGCGTCATTTTTGTCACTGGAGTCTCCATTGGATGGGCTGAGGCACAGTGGCACTATCGTGGCTCTCGGGGCCTCAACATGCGGAGCCAAGGTGATCTTCCCACCTCAGCCCCCGAGCAGCCGGGTCTCCAGGGACCACCACGCCTGACTGGATTTTGGGGACCTGTTGCCATGACAAGTTCTGGCCACAGCACCCAGGATGTGGAGGCTGCGGTGACAGAGAGTGGGCCCCTGTGCTCCAGCCTGGGTGACCCAGTGGGATCTCGACTCAGAATAATAATACCAACCACCACCACCACAACCACGGGCCAGGCACAGGGGCTCAACCTGGTATGCCAGCCCTTCAGAGTCCCAGACAAGTGAATGGCCTGAGTCTGCAGGTTCAATACCAGACCAGGATGTGGGGCAGATTTCTTCTCGGCCATCAAAAGTAAATCCAAAGATTAGCCGGGTGTGGTGGCACAGGCCTTTGGTTCCAGCCAATCTGGGGTCTGAGGGGGGGAGAATTGCCTGAGCCCCACAGGAGGTCTGCGGTGTCTGTGAGCATGCCCCTGCACTCTGGCCTGTGTGACAGAGTGGGATTCCAACTCCAAATAATAATAAGCACCACCACCACCACCACCACCACCACCACCACCACTGCTTCCCAGCCTTAGGTGTCACCCTCAGGAATGGAAGAGGAAAAGGCACTTTTTTGTCTGTCATTCATGGAATGTTTCAAAGGTGGCCACCGGGCAATCCATCCTGTCTCTCCAGCCACATGTCCCAGAAGGCCAGCTTCCACCTTCCACACTCCTGCCCCACGGCCAAGATGCGTGTGAGCACACGGAACAGACGGCCCCAAGTTAGGGGGGCCTTCGGGCACAGAGCGATCAAGGTGACCTGGAAATGCTGTCACCTGCCCAGGTTTCAGTCACCCAGTCAGCCACTTTAGAGTGGGGGGAGGACCCTTCCTGTCCCAATCACTCCATTATACCCTGCCCAAGCTGACTTTTCCCTGGAGAGCTGTGAACGCCCATCATGATGCATGTGGTAGGCATCTTTTTTGTCACTGGAGTCTCCGTTGGACAGGCTGGGGCAAGGGGGCATGATCGTGGCTCCCAAAGCCTCAACCTGCGAGGTTCAGGAGGTCCTCCCACCTCAGCCACCGAGCAGCCAGGGCCACCATGCCTAACTCGATTTGGGGTACCCCTTGCTGAGACAACATCTGGCCATGGCTCTCGGGCTGGTCTCCGTATCCAGGGCTCAGAGAACCTGCCACCTCGGACTCCCAGGGCACGGGGCTGATGGCTGTGAGCCAAGGTGTCTGGCCTGGAATTGCACGTGCTGTTGGTGGGGGCTATGCAAATACACTTCGGGGAATGGAGGCGACCGCATCCCATGTACCTGGGACCATGGGAAGCACCACATGCGACTCAAATGTTTGAGGTATGGGGAGATGAGATTTTGCTACGTGGCCCAGGCTGGTCTCAAAATCCTGGGCTCTAGCATTCCCCTGCCTCAGACTCTCAAAGCCACAGATCAATTATATGCCAATCCACCATCTTTTGGGAACTCTATGCACAAAGGCTGAGACCTCCTTTCCCAATGATCTCTGTCTGTTCACAATGATCCCAGCTCCATACGCAAATGGATGCTCTTCTTTTCTTTCCCTTTTTTTTGAGTCTGAGCCTCACTCTGTCACCCAGCCTGGAGTGTAGTGGCTGGTTCATGGCCACCGAACTTCACCCCGCCAAGGTCTAGTGAACCTTCCCCCTTGGCCTTCTGAAGAGCCGGAATGACAAGTGTGCACCACAATGTCCAGCTCATTTGGGTTTGAGGGTAGAGAAGAGGTCTTGCAGAGTTGCCCGGTTGCATCTCAGATTGACAGGCTCGGGGTGATTGCTAGCCTCAGCCTCCCAAAGGACTAGGGTGACAAAGATGAGAAACTGAGCCCGACCTGAATCCTTCATCAAAAATGAACCAGAAGACTGGGAATGACGGCCCAAGCCTGGTATCCCAGCACTCTGGGATACCGAGGCAGGAGGATGGCTGGAGCCCAGGAACTCAAGGCCAGCCCGGATCATGCTGGGAGACCCCATCTCCACACCCATTCAAACAGGAGTTCTGGGGTAGTGGTGCCCGACGTCCCTACCACTCCGGATGCTGAGGCAGGAATATTGCCCGAGCCTGCAATTTCAAAGCTGGCAGTGAACAATGGTCATGTCCCCGAGCCCAAGCCTTGGAAACAGAGCCAGACCCTGTCTCCAAAAACATCAAAATCGTAAACAGATTCTCAACTGTGTGTGGTGTGTTCACAGGGTGACTGGCTTTAGAGTCAGAAAAAAATGTGACTGGGTGGGAGGAGAAATTTACCCAGGTGAGGAATGTGTCCCATGGCTTTCATGGTAGAAGGTCCTTGTTGCCGAGTCGGAATGCCAGCATGCCTGGGGCACATTTATCACCTTGGAGAGGAAAGCGGGGAGGAACCTGACCAGGGAGCTTCGGGAACTCCTGCACCAAAGTGGGGGTAGCCTTTGGGTGGGTTTAGGCTGGAAGGTGCTGATCTTTGGGGACCCACACATGAGGGGCGTGGGGTGGGAAGGACTGAGAGCAGATTGTTTGCAGGAGAATGGTCTTCTTTCTTTCTTTCCTTTCTTTCTCCCTTCATTCCTTTCATTCTTCCTTCCTTCCTTCCTTCCTTCCTTCCTTTCTTTCTTTCTCTTTCTTTCTTTCTTTCTTTCTTTCTTTCTTTCTTTCTTTCTTTCTTTCTTTCTTTCTTTCTTTCTTTCTTTTTTCTTTCTTTCTTTTTTTCCTCACTAGATTGCCCAGGGTGCTCTCAAACCGCCCAACTGGGCCATCCTCATGGCCTGGGACTCACAAACTGTTGTGATCACAGGTTTTCCATTTGGTCAACATCCTGGTCTTCCTTCCTGGTGTTGAACTGTGGGTGGGAGGTGATCCTCCCACCGAGACCTGCCCTCACCCAAGGCTTCTGTGTTTTCCTTGGTGTTGAGGTGGGGGCTTACTATGGTGTCCAGCCTGTTGTCAAGCTCCTGGGCTCCATCCATCTTCCTGTCTCAGTCTCTCCGTGTGCTGCAGAGACAGGCGTGAGTCTCCTGGCCATCCTCGCACCACTGAAGTTTTGAGAACCACGCCCCCCCCTTTCCCCGTGGCACCCCCTGGGAGAAGTGAGCCAGTCCACCCTGGAGAAAAAGGCAGGAAGGGGAGTGGGCCTCATGGCAGAAACACACCCATGCACCAGGCACTTACCCCATAGAGGGTTCTGTGGGAGAATCAGGACACCTTCTCTGGGGTCCTGGGTTATTGGAAGTGAGGACACAATAGTGGTGTGAAGGTCAGGCCTGTGGGCTCACACCTGTCATCCTGGTGCTCTGGTAGGCTGAAGCGAGAGGATGGCCTGAGCCCACGGATTCGAGACCAGGCCAGGCACCTTGGCGAGACCTCATTGCTACAAATATTAAAAAAAAATGAGCCAAGGTTGGTGGCACAGGCCTTTCGTTCTGGCCACTTGTTAGGCTGTGGCAGGAGGATCACTGGAGCCCAGCCTGTGGAGGCTGCAGTGGCTAAGAAAGGGCCCCAGTGCTCTGGCATGGGTGACTGAGCGGGACTCTGACTCAGAATAATAATGAGAAAAACCACCACTACCACAACCATAGGCCAGGCTCAGGGGATCAACCTGGCATCCCAGCCCTTCGGAGGCCCATGTGAGTGACAGCATGGGCCTGTGGGTTTGACACCAGCCAGGGACATGGAGTGAGACCTCATACAGTACATCAAAAAAGATCCAAACATTATCCATGCATGGTGGCGCAGGCCTGTGATTCCAGCTATTCTGGAGATTGAGGTGGGAGGATTGTCTGAGCCCGGCAGGTGGAGTCTGCAGTGGCCATGTGCATGCCCCTGAACTTCGGTCTTACAGAGTGCGATTCCAACTCCAAATAATAATAATCACCACCACCACCACCACCACCCACCCTGCCACCCAGTGTGAGGTGTCATCCTCAGGGATGTGAGAGGAAAATGCACTTTCCAGCCTGTCATTCATGGAGGTTTCAAAGGTGGCCACCGGGACGTCCATCCTGTGTCTTTTGCCAAGTGCCCCAGAAGAACTGCCCCCAGCCTCCAAATTCATAACTGACATGAAAGACATGTGTGAGCTCACAGAACAGACAGCCCTGAGCTAGGGCGGCTATTGGGCACCGAGTGATCAAGGCTTTCCAGCAATACCACGGCCAGCCCAGGATTCAGTCACCCTGTCTTCCACCTTCAGGCATGGGGAAAGCCCCTTCCTCTCCCGATCACTCCATCGTCCCCCTCCTACATGAAACTTTCCCTTGGGAGCCATGGATGCCCAGCTTGATGCACAGTGGAGGAATCATTTGTGTTGCTGGAGTCTCTGTCTGCAGGGCTGGGGTGTGGCAGCACAATCATGGCACCCAGGTCCTCAATGTGTGGGGTTCAAGTGGTAATCCCGACTCGGCCACTTGGCATTCGGGTCTCCATGGGCCATCACGCCTGACTCGATTTTGGGATCACTTGCCAAGATGAGGTCTGGTTACATTGCCTGAGCTTCTCTCCAACCCTGGGCTCAAGAAGTCTCCTGTTTTGGCCTCCCAGGGCACAGGTTTGGTGGCCGTGAGCCAGAGTGACTGACCTTGACTTGTCCGTTCAGCCAGCAGGGGTGACACAAAGGAATGCCCCTGTATCCCATGTAGCTGGGACCGTGGGCGCCACCATGCGTGACTCCAGTGTTTGTGTTCAGGGGAGCAACAAAATCTCGCTACGTGGCCCAGGCTGGTCTCAAAATCCCAGGCTCCAGTGGTACCCTGACTCTGCCTTCCAAAGCCACGGCCTGATTGCTGAACCACCATCTTTTGGGAACTCTAGGCCCCAAGGCTAGGGTCTCTTCCCAAATGATCTCTGTCTTTTCATGATGATCCCAAATCCATACGCAAATGGATGTGCTTCTTTTATTTCCTTTTTCATTTTTTTCTTTGAGTTGGAGTCTCACTCCATCGCCCATGCTGGAGGACAGTGGCTCACTTCTGGCCACTGCAGCTTCAACCCTCTGGGCTCCTGTGATGTTTTCCCCAGTTGTCCGAGGAGCCAGAATTACAGGTGTGTGCCACCAAGTCTGGCTCATTTGGGATGGAGGGTAGAGACTAGTGTTGCCAAGGTGCCTGGGCAGGTCTCAACCCACAGGCTTGGGCTGGCTGCTGCCCTCGGCCTACCAAAATGCTAGGATGATGAGGTTGAGCCCCAGAACCCAGCCGCAATCCTTCATCAAAAACATACCAGAAGGCCTGGTATGGTGGCCCACGTTTGGAATCCCAGCAATTTGGAAGGCCGAGGAAGGAGGATGACGAAGCCCAGGAGACCAAGGCCTACCTGGATCATGCAGGGAGACCCTGTTTCCACACCCATACAAACAGTGGGTCTAGGGTTGAGGTGCCCATTATCCCGGCCACTCTAGAGCCTGAGGCAGGAGGATCGCTGAGTCCACCATTTTGTGGCTGGTGGTGATCGACGATCATGTCTCCTGTCCCAAGCTTGGGCCACAGAGCCAGACCCTGTCTCCAAAAAACATGAGAATCGTGCACAAATTCTCAACTGCTCATGATGTGTACACAGGACGACTGGCTTTAGAACCAGGAAAAATGGGATTGGCAGGGAAGAAATGTCCCTGGGTGAGGGTTGTGCCCCTGGCCTTTCTTGGAAAAAATTTCTTAATGCTGAGTCAGAGTGTCGACCTGCCTGGGTCACATTTCATACCTCTGAGAGGAGAGCCGGCAGGAACCTGGACAGGGTGCCTTGGGAACTCCCGCATCATGTGGGACCTGCCATTTCAGGGGTTCGGGTTGAAAGGTACCGAGCTTAGGGGACCTTCACTTGAAAGGAGGGGGGCAGGGAGGAAGAACTGAGGGCAGAAGTTTTGCAGGAGAATGGATTTCTTTCTTTCTTTCCTTTCTTTCTTTCATCCTTCCTTCCTCTCTTTCTTTCTTTCTTTTCTTTCCTCATTAGGTTGCCCAGGCTGCACTCAAATCCCCCCAACTCATACCATCCTCTCGGCCTCCCAAACTACTGCATTCTCAGGCTTTCTATTTGATCGACATCCTGGTCTCCTGCCTGTTTTTGAACTCTAGGCCAGAGTCGATCTTCCTGCTGAAGAACGGCTTCACCCAAGGATTTCTGGGTTATGATAAGGGTGGAGGTGGGCGCTTGTTATGGTTTCCAGCCTGGACTGGAGCTTCCAAGTTTCTGGCCATCTTCTCATCTCGGCCTTCCCCAGTGCCAAGGACACAGGCATGAGTTGCCTGATGGCCCACACCCCATCGAAGCTTTGAGAGACATATCCTCCCTTTCCCCAAGGCGCTACCTTGGAGGAGTGAGCAGTTCCAACCTAGGGAACAAGGCAGGAGGAGGGGTGGGCATCCTGGCAGAGACATGACCTTGCACCAGGCACTGCCCCCATGGGAGGTTCAGTGGGTGAATTTGTCTGCCTTCTCTGGGATCCCGAGTTGTCAGAAGGGAGCAGGCTTTACAGTGGGCCCCGAGAGTGGTGTGGAGGCCGGGCACTGGGGTGCAAGGCATCATCCTGGTGCTCTGGTAGGCCGAGGTGAGAGGATGACCTGAGGTCATGGATTCAAGACCAACCCGGGCACCTTGGTGGGACCTCATCTCTATAAGGAGCCAAAAAAATGAGCTGAGCTTAGTGGCACAGGTATTTCTTTCTGGCCACTTGGGAGGCTGTGGTGGGAGGATTGTTGGATCCCAGCTGGTGGAGGCTGCGGTGGCCAAGAGCAGGCCCCAGTGCTCTGGCCTGGGCAATAGAGTAGACCTCCGACTCAGAATAATAATGCGAACCTCCACCACCATGACAATGACAGTCCATGATTAGGGGCTTAGCCTGGCATCTTGGCACTTCGGAGCCCCAGGCTAGTGATGGAGAGAAACCGTGGGTTTGACACCAGCCTGGGACATGAGGTGAGACCTCATATTGTTCATCAAAAGTAAATTCAAAGATCATCTGGGCGTGATGGCACCAGCCTGTGGTTCTAGCCACTCTGGAGAGCGAGAGGGTGAATCAACTGAGCACAGCAGTGACTCCGCCTTGGCCGTGAGCCTGCACA
>NW_007157491.1:0-4882 GCF_000164805.1 Carlito syrichta | reverse complement strand
AGCTCCTGGGCTCCATCCATCTTCCTGTCTCAGTCTCTCCGTGTGCTGCAGAGACAGGCGTGAGTCTCCTGGCCATCCTCGCACCACTGAAGTTTTGAGAACCACGCCCCCCCCTTTCCCCGTGGCACCCCCTGGGAGAAGTGAGCCAGTCCACCCTGGAGAAAAAGGCAGGAAGGGGAGTGGGCCTCATGGCAGAAACACACCCATGCACCAGGCACTTACCCCATAGAGGGTTCTGTGGGAGAATCAGGACACCTTCTCTGGGGTCCTGGGTTATTGGAAGTGAGGACACAATAGTGGTGTGAAGGTCAGGCCTGTGGGCTCACACCTGTCATCCTGGTGCTCTGGTAGGCTGAAGCGAGAGGATGGCCTGAGCCCACGGATTCGAGACCAGGCCAGGCACCTTGGCGAGACCTCATTGCTACAAATATTAAAAAAAAATGAGCCAAGGTTGGTGGCACAGGCCTTTCGTTCTGGCCACTTGTTAGGCTGTGGCAGGAGGATCACTGGAGCCCAGCCTGTGGAGGCTGCAGTGGCTAAGAAAGGGCCCCAGTGCTCTGGCATGGGTGACTGAGCGGGACTCTGACTCAGAATAATAATGAGAAAAACCACCACTACCACAACCATAGGCCAGGCTCAGGGGATCAACCTGGCATCCCAGCCCTTCGGAGGCCCATGTGAGTGACAGCATGGGCCTGTGGGTTTGACACCAGCCAGGGACATGGAGTGAGACCTCATACAGTACATCAAAAAAGATCCAAACATTATCCATGCATGGTGGCGCAGGCCTGTGATTCCAGCTATTCTGGAGATTGAGGTGGGAGGATTGTCTGAGCCCGGCAGGTGGAGTCTGCAGTGGCCATGTGCATGCCCCTGAACTTCGGTCTTACAGAGTGCGATTCCAACTCCAAATAATAATAATCACCACCACCACCACCACCACCCACCCTGCCACCCAGTGTGAGGTGTCATCCTCAGGGATGTGAGAGGAAAATGCACTTTCCAGCCTGTCATTCATGGAGGTTTCAAAGGTGGCCACCGGGACGTCCATCCTGTGTCTTTTGCCAAGTGCCCCAGAAGAACTGCCCCCAGCCTCCAAATTCATAACTGACATGAAAGACATGTGTGAGCTCACAGAACAGACAGCCCTGAGCTAGGGCGGCTATTGGGCACCGAGTGATCAAGGCTTTCCAGCAATACCACGGCCAGCCCAGGATTCAGTCACCCTGTCTTCCACCTTCAGGCATGGGGAAAGCCCCTTCCTCTCCCGATCACTCCATCGTCCCCCTCCTACATGAAACTTTCCCTTGGGAGCCATGGATGCCCAGCTTGATGCACAGTGGAGGAATCATTTGTGTTGCTGGAGTCTCTGTCTGCAGGGCTGGGGTGTGGCAGCACAATCATGGCACCCAGGTCCTCAATGTGTGGGGTTCAAGTGGTAATCCCGACTCGGCCACTTGGCATTCGGGTCTCCATGGGCCATCACGCCTGACTCGATTTTGGGATCACTTGCCAAGATGAGGTCTGGTTACATTGCCTGAGCTTCTCTCCAACCCTGGGCTCAAGAAGTCTCCTGTTTTGGCCTCCCAGGGCACAGGTTTGATGGCCGTGAGCCAGAGTGACTGACCTTGACTTGTCCGTTCAGCCAGCGGGGGTGACACAAAGGAATGCCCCTGTATCCCGTGTAGCTGGGACCGTGGGCGCCACCATGTGTGACTCCAGTGTTTGTGTTCAGGGGAGCAACAAAATCTCGCTACGTGGCCCAGCTGGTCTCAAAATCCCAAGGCTCCAGTGGTACCCTGACTCTGCCTTCCAAGCCACAGCCTGATTGCTGAACCACCATCTTTTGGGAACTCTAGGCCCAAGGCTAGGGTCTCTTCCCAAATGATCTCTGTCTTTTCATGATGATCCCAAATCCATACGCAAATGGATGTGCTTCTTTTATTTCCTTTTTCATTTTTTTCTTTGAGTTGGAGTCTCACTCCATCGCCCATGCTGGAGGACAGTGGCTCACTTCTGGCCACTGCAGCTTCAACCCTCTGGGCTCCTGTGATGTTTTCCCCAGTTGTCCGAGGAGCCAGAATTACAGGTGTGTGCCACCAAGTCTGGCTCATTTGGGATGGAGGGTAGAGACTAGTGTTGCCAAGGTGCCTGGGCAGGTCTCAACCCACAGGCTTGGGCTGGCTGCTGCCCTCGGCCTACCAAAATGCTAGGATGATGAGGTTGAGCCCCAGAACCCAGCCGCAATCCTTCATCAAAAACATACCAGAAGGCCTGGTATGGTGGCCCACGTTTGGAATCCCAGCAATTTGGAAGGCCGAGGAAGGAGGATGACGAAGCCCAGGAGACCAAGGCCTACCTGGATCATGCAGGGAGACCCTGTTTCCACACCCATACAAACAGTGGGTCTAGGGTTGAGGTGCCCATTATCCCGGCCACTCTAGAGCCTGAGGCAGGAGGATCGCTGAGTCCACCATTTTGTGGCTGGTGGTGATCGACGATCATGTCTCCTGTCCCAAGCTTGGGCCACAGAGCCAGACCCTGTCTCCAAAAAACATGAGAATCGTGCACAAATTCTCAACTGCTCATGATGTGTACACAGGACGACTGGCTTTAGAACCAGGAAAAATGGGATTGGCAGGGAAGAAATGTCCCTGGGTGAGGGTTGTGCCCCTGGCCTTTCTTGGAAAAAATTTCTTGATGCTGAGTCAGAGTGTCGACCTGCCTGGGTCACATTTCATACCTCTGAGAGGAGAGCCGGCAGGAACCTGGACAGGGTGCCTTGGGAACTCCCGCATCATGTGGGACCTGCCATTTCAGGGGTTCGGGTTGAAAGGTACCGAGCTTAGGGGACCTTCACTTGAAAGGAGGGGGGCAGGGAGGAAGAACTGAGGGCAGAAGTTTTGCAGGAGAATGGATTTCTTTCTTTCTTTCCTTTCTTTCTTTCATCCTTCCTTCCTCTCTTTCTTTCTTTCTTTTCTTTCCTCATTAGGTTGCCCAGGCTGCACTCAAATCCCCCAACTCATACCATCCTCTCGGCCTCCCAAACTACTGCATTCTCAGGCTTTCTATTTGATCGACATCCTGGTCTCCTGCCTGTTTTTGAACTCTGGGCCAGAGTCGATCTTCCTGCTGAAGAACGGCTTCACCCAAGGATTTCTGGGTTATGATAAGGGTGGAGGTGGGCGCTTGTTATGGTTTCCAGCCTGGACTGGAGCTTCCAAGTTTCTGGCCATCTTCTCATCTCGGCCTTCCCCAGTGCCAAGGACACAGGCATGAGTTGCCTGATGGCCCACACCCCATCGAAGCTTTGAGAGACATATCCTCCCTTTCCCCAAGGCGCTACCTTGGAGGAGTGAGCAGTTCCAACCTAGGGAACAAGGCAGGAGGAGGGGTGGGCATCCTGGCAGAGACATGACCTTGCACCAGGCACTGCCCCCATGGGAGGTTCAGTGGGTGAATTTGTCTGCCTTCTCTGGGATCCCGAGTTGTCAGAAGGGAGCAGGCTTTACAGTGGGCCCCGAGAGTGGTGTGGAGGCCGGGCACTGGGGTGCAAGGCATCATCCTGGTGCTCTGGTAGGCCGAGGTGAGAGGATGACCTGAGGTCATGGATTCAAGACCAACCCGGGCACCTTGGTGGGACCTCATCTCTATAAGAAGCCAAAAAAATGAGCTGAGCTTAGTGGCACAGGTATTTCTTTCTGGCCACTTGGGAGGCTGTGGTGGGAGGATTGTTGGATCCCAGCTGGTGGAGGCTGTGGTGGCCAAGAGCAGGCCCCAGTGCTCTGGCCTGGGCAATAGAGTAGACCTCCGACTCAGAATAATAATGTGAACCTCCACCACCATGACAATGACAGTCCATGATTAGGGGCTTAGCCTGGCATCTTGGCACTTTGGAGCCCCAGGCTAGTGATGGAGAGAAACCGTGGGTTTGACACCAGCCTGGGACATGAGATGAGACCTCATATTGTTCATCAAAAGTAAATTCAAAGATCATCTGGGCGTGATGGCACCAGCCTGTGGTTCTAGCCACTCTGGAGAGTGAGAGGGGTGGATCAACTGAGCACAGCAGGTGGACTCCGCCTTGGCCGTGAGACTGCCCCTGCACTCTGGTCTTACAGAGCACAATTCTGACTCCAAATAATAATCACCACCACCACCACAACCACCTTGCCACTCAGCGCAAGGAGTCACCCTCAGGGATGGGAGAGGAAAATGCACTTTCAGCCTATCATTTATGGGAGGTTTCAAAGGTGGCTAACGGGCATGTCCATCCCACGCCTTTGGCCACACATCCCAGAAGACCTGCATCCACCCTCCACATTCGTGCCCAATGGGAAAGACAAGTGTGAGCTCACGGAAAAGACGGCCCCGACCTTGCATGGCCATCTGCACCGAGCAATCAAGTCAGTTCAGCAACGCCACTTCCAGCCCAGGATCCGGTCACCCTGTCTTCCACCTGCGGGCATGGGGAGGGCTCCCAAGCTCTCTCGATCACCCCATCACCCCCCTCACACAAGGACCTTTCCTTGGGGTGCTGTGGTGGCCCATTGTGATGCATGAAGGAGGCATCATTGGTGTTGCTGCAGTCTCCATCTGCAGGGCTGGGGCATGGCAGCACGAACATGGCTCCTGGGACCTCGACCTGCAGGGCTCAGGCAGTAATCCCGCCTCAGCCCCTGAGCAGTCGAGACTCCATGGGCCATCAAGCTTGACCTGATTTTGGGAACCTCTTGCTGAGACGAGGCCTGGTCTTGTTGCCAGAGCTGCTCTAAGATCATTGGTCTCAGGCAGCCTCCTGCCTTGGCCTCCCAGGCTGTGGGGCTGAGGGCCGTAGGCCACTGTGCCTGGCCTGACTCGTACGTTTTGTTGGCAGGGGTGA
>NW_007157490.1:0-700 GCF_000164805.1 Carlito syrichta | reverse complement strand
GGCATGAGCCCCCACGACTGGGCTTCACACCCCTCTCAGGGCCCTACTGTGAGGTCCGCTCCATTCAGATGACTCAGGACACTGGAGAGTGCAGCCAGAGTCACCCACCAAGCCCAGCACAGGGGAGTGCCTGGAGCAGGGGCGTGTCTCCTCCAGAGTGCCCACACCTCCAACTGCCTTGATTCCCAGGGTTGACCTGCTCCATCGTCCCAGGGACAGTCTCAGGGAAATGGAAGGTGTGACTCTGAAACAGTTGGGGAGCCATCTAGGTGACTCAAGCCTATCTGTTTGTCGCTTCACAGAGGCCAAGATGAGAAGATGTCTGGAGCCTGGGAGCTGAGAGTGAGCTGGAGACCATAGCAAGCCCCAACCTTGACACCAAGCAAAATCCAGAAAACTATGGATGAAGGCAGGCCTTGGCAGGAGGATTGCCTCTGGCCCAGAGTTCAGGACCAGGCAGAAAGACCAGTATGTCAACCAAATGGAAAGCATGTGACTGTAGCAGTTTTGGAGGTTCTGGCCGAGAGAATGGCCTGATTTGGGCAGTTTGATAGCTGCTTGGGCAACCTAGTGAGGAAAGAAAAGAAAGAAGGAAGAAAGAAAGAAAGAAAGAAAGAAAGAAAGAAAGAAAGAAATCCATTCTCCTCCAAAACTTCTGCCCTCAGTCTTCAGGCCTGACTCACCCCATGTGAGGTTCCCC
>NW_007157489.1:0-988 GCF_000164805.1 Carlito syrichta | reverse complement strand
CCAAGATCGGCACTCTCCAGTCCAATTTCCCCCAAATGGCTGCCCGTGCTTTTGTGCAGTAGTTACTGAGGCTACCTGGCCGGGTTTCTATCGGCTCTCCTCTCTGAGGTGAGAAACGTACCCCAGGCAGGCTGACCCTCTGATTCAGCAACAAGGACCTTCCATCAAGAAAAGCCAGGGACATATCCCTCAACCGGGGAAATCGCTTCCCCCACAATCCCATTTTTCCTGGCTGTAAAGCCAGTCACACTGTGGACACACCACAGTATTGAGAGTATATGTATGATTCTGATGTTTTTGGAGACAGGGTCTGGCTCTGTGGCCTAGACTGGGACCCGGAGACACAACCGTCGTTCACCACCAGACTCGAAATCGCAGGTTCCGGTGATCCTCCCACCGCAGCCTCCAATGTGGTCAGGAAGATAGGCATCTCGACCCCAGACCCCCTGTTTGATTGGATGCGGAGACAGGGCCTCCCTGTGTGTCCCGGGATGGCCTTAGTCTCCTGAGCTCCAGCCATCCTCCTGCCTCAGCCTCCATGATTGCTGGGATTACAGGTGTGGGCTGCTGCACCAGGCTTTCTGGTTAGTTTTCAACAAAGGATCGAGGCTGGGCTAGGGGGATCAGCCTCGTCATTTTAGCACTTTCGAAGTCAGAGGCCAGTGGCCAGCCCAAGCCTGTGGGTGGAGACCCATGTGGGCAACTCGATGAGACTTCGTCTCTACTCTTCAATCAAATGAGCCAGATGTGGTGGCGCATGCCTCTCATTCTGCTTCCTTGGAATGCCGTGGAAAACTCACTGGAGCCTGGCAGTATGAGGCTGCGTTGGCTGGGAGTGAACCACCTCCCTCCAGCCTGGGTGAAGAGCGAGACCTCGAGTCAAAGAAAAAAGGAAAAAAGGAAAAGAAAAGAAGAGCATCCATTTGTGTATGGAGTTGGGATCATGAACAGAGATCAATTGAGAACGAGGCTTCAGCTTTGGGGCTAG
>NW_007157488.1:0-633 GCF_000164805.1 Carlito syrichta | reverse complement strand
CAGGCTGGGCACCATAGCAATTCCAACTTTGAACGCAAGCAAAACCCAGAAAACCTGGGGTGAGGGCAGGTCTTGGTGGGAGGATACCCTCAGGCCCAGAGGAAGAAAGGGAGGAAGACCAGGAAGGAAGAAAGACAAGGATGTTGATCAAATGGAAAGACTGTGATCACAGCAGTTTAGGGAGCCGAGGGTGAGAGGATGTCATGAGTTGAGTGGTTTGAGAGCAGACGGGACTACCTAGTGAGGGAATAAAAGAGAGGAAAGAAAGAAAGAAAGAAAGAAAGAAAGAAAGAAAGAAAGAAAGAAAGAAAGAAAGAAAGAAAGAAAGAGAAAGAAAGAAAGAAAGAAAGAAAGAAAGAAAGAAAGAAAGAAAGAAAGAAAGAAAGAAAGAAAGAAAGAAAGAATTTCTCCTGCAAAACTTCTGCGCTCAGTCCTTACCCTCAACCCCCAAAGGAGAGGGTATCCCAAGTTCTGCCCCTTCCATCTGCAACCCCCCAATGGCTGGCCCCACTTTGGCATGGGAGTTCCCGAGGCTCATATGCCGGGTTCCTGCTGGCTCTCCTCTCTGAGATTAGAAATATGCAGCAGGCTTTCTGACCCTCCAACTCGGCAATGAGTACCTTCCACCAAGAA
>NW_007157487.1:4431-34780 GCF_000164805.1 Carlito syrichta | reverse complement strand
TACAAAACCCCAGCACCAAACCAGAAATTATCATTTTCAAAGGCACGCATAAGGATACAGTGGAATAACACTGTGTGATTATTAGTGTGGTTTTGTCATATTTATATATGATTGATTGTGTGTTTGTTTTGCTTTTTTAGAGTCTCCTGAGAAATATGCTCACTTGGAGGTGAGCATATTTAGCTTGAATTATTAACTACAGATTGTATGAAATGTACATTATTTACTAATTAGTTTGTTTCAAAACCCACACAGCCTACCATCGGACTGAATGATTCTGTTTCAGATACTGCAGTTGAAATGACAGACGAGTCATCATCAACAGCAGGTAATTTTTTAATACAAATGTGACTCTAGAATGAAGTACGTTAAAATATTAGAAATATTGTCTTTTTATTCCTAAGACTTTTTACCCCCCAATTTACTGGAATAATGTGGCATAAATAATGCAGATGTCATTGTTGGCATCTCTCTTTTACAAGACAATGCTAACAAGCTTAGTAAAGAGAGGATTTAAAAATGTAAACATTAACTGATGTTTCTACATTTATGTTTTGATGCCCTAAAAATTTCCACTGGACTCCATATACTTGTTAAGAACTCAAAGAGGTAAATTTTGAAAGGCTAAGGTTTTTCCACTGTTTCAAAGACTTATTGGAATTCCGATACTTACACAGAAGATAGTTTTACTTGCTACATGTCATTGTGTACTTTTATATTTAAAATGTGGGGTGCAATTCAGAATTAGGTATACAAAGGGCCATTACACAAGTACCTTTGTTGAAGGGGTGTTCCCCCACTCCTTCCTCTGGCAGTTTCCCACTACTGCTAATCCCTTTCTTACAGTATTATGATCATTGTTCATGGTCCTCTCTTGAGTGACAGTATGTGTTACTCAGCTCTTTGTTTCTGTGATAGATCACTCAGTATAATAGACTTAAGTCGATCCAAGTTTCTGTGAAGTTCATAATTTTGTTCTTCTTTAAGTCTGTGTAATGTTCCACTGTGTATACATACAGCATTTATTTATTTATTTTTTAGCCAGTCTCTTTTGATGGGCAGCACAGTTGGTTACATGTTTTTGGTATTGTGAATAATGTGTGTGCAGGTACTTTATTCATAGAGTGATTTGAGTTCCTTGGGGTATATTCCAGTAGGGAGATTTTGAAGTCATATGGAAAGTCGATTTTTAGATCTTTTAGGAAGTACTAAACTGTTTTCCATAGAGGTTGTTCTGGTTTACACTCCCACCAACAGTGTAGAACTGTACTCTCTTCCCCGCATTCTCTCCAGCATCTGTTCTTTTTTTGTTTTGTTTTCTCCCACATTCTCTCCAGCATCTGATGATGGCCATCTTAACTGGAGTTATGTGGTACTGGAGTTAGGTGTTATCTCAGTGTGGTTTTAGTTTGCATTTCTTTTATGACTAATGAGGCTGAGCATTTTTTCATGTTTCAGTTGTTTGTTCAATGTCTTCTTTTGAGAATGTTCTATTCATATATTTTTCCCAATTTGGAATAGAGCTGTTTTTTTTTTTCTTTCCTTGTAGATCCTGGATGTTAGCCCTTTGTCAGATAAACAGTTGTCAAATACTTTTTTCCCCATTCTGAGGTCTGTCTTCCCACTCTCTTGATGGTTTCTTTTGCTTTGCAGAAGCTTTTCAGTTTGATGAGGTCCCCCTGTCTATCTTGTCTCTTATGGCGTGGACATTTGAAATTTTGTTCAGTAATTGGTTGCCATTTCCCATTGCCGTAAGGGTGTCTCCTGCATTTTCTAAAGTTCTGATAGTTTGAGGTTTTACCTTTAGGTCTTTGATTCATTTAGTGTTGATTTTTGTGTATGGTGATATGTAGGGGTCTTGTTTTAATCTTTTGCATATGGTCTGGCAGTTTTCTCAGCACCACTTTCTGAATAGGTTCTCCTCTCCTCAGTGGTTGTTGGTGGAGGCTTTGTCGAAGATGAGTTGGTTGATAAATTGATGTTTTGCTTCTGGAATCTCTGTTCTATTCCATTGACCTAGATGCCTGTGCTTGTAGCAATGACAGGCTGTTTAGATGCTTGTAGCCTCATAATAAAGTTTAAATTCTGGAAGTGTGATGCCTCTTGCTTTGTTTCTTATGGTGAGGATTGTTTTGGCTATTCATTGTCATTTATGTCATACGAACTTCTGTATTGTCATTTCCAGGTCTGAGAAGAATCATGCTGGTAATATAATGGGTTTTGCATTAAATCTGTAGATTGCCTTGGGTAAGATGCATATCCTAACAAGGCTGATTCTTCCAATCCATGAGCATGGAATATTTTTCTATCAGTGTGTGTCACTTTGATTTCTATGAGCAGTGTTTTATAGTTTTCTCATCTCTGATTAGAAAGATGCCAAGGTATTTCCTTTTTTGTGTGTAATGTGAATGGGATTGTGTGGTTTTTGTGGGTTTTGTTTGTTTATTGTTGGTGTATAAGAATGTGACTGCCTGTTACACATTTATTTTATACCCTGAGACTTGTTGAAAGTCCTTTATCAGTGCAAGGTGGTTTTTGATAATTCTGTTGAGTTTTCAAGGTATAGGCTTTGAGAGGGAAAACTCAATCTTTTCTATTTGGATTCCCCCAATTTTCTTCTCTTGTCTGACTGCTCTAGCTAGGACTTCCAACTCTATGTTGAAAAGGAAGCGTGAGAGTGGGCAGCCTTGTCTTGCTCCAGTTTTCAGGGGAAGTATTTCTAGTTTCTGTTTAGCCATACATTGGCTGTGAATTTCTTGTAGATGAACCTTACTATTTTGAGGTATATTCTACCTATGCCTAGGTGTTTGAAAGTTTTTATCAAGAAGAGATGCTGGATTTATTGAAAGTATTTTCCATGTCTCATGATAAAATCATGTGTTTCTTATTTTTATATCTTTTGATGTATTTAATTATGTTTATGGTCTTGCAGATGTTGAATGAGCCGTGTATCCCAGGAATGAAGCCTACTTGGTCAAGGTGGATGATATTTGGGATGTGTTGTTGGATCTGGTTTGCTAGAATCTTGTTGAGAATTTTAGCATATATGTTCATCAAGAATATTGGTCCTGTCATTCCCTTTCTTTGTTGGATATTTACCTGTTTTGGGTTTCAATGTTTCAATGTGATGGTAGCTTCATAAAATGATTTGAGGATACTCCATCTTTCTCTTTGGCCTGGAATACTTTCAATCAGATTGGTATCAGCTTCTGCTTGTATGTTTTGCAGAATTCTGCTGGAAAGTCATCTGGCCCAGAGCTTTTTTTTTTTTTTTGGTAGTTTTCTTATGACAAAGTCAGTTTTCTGTGTTGTTCTTGGTCTATTTAAGGTCTCAATTTCTTCTTGTTTCAACCTCGGGAGTTTGTCAGAAAGTTCTCTATTTCATTTAGGTCTTTGCGTTTTTTTATCCATACATATATAGATAGTAATCTCTGATAACCTTTTATATTTCTTCAGGGTCAGTTGTGACTTGATGTTTTACATTTCTGATTGTGTTTATTTGGGCTTTTTCCTCTTTTTCTTCATCAGTCTGGCTAGGGGTCCATTAGTCTTGTGTATCTTCTCAAAGAACCATCTTTTTGCTCATTCAGAATATTTTTCATAACTTTCCATATTGACACAATTAGCAAAGGATTAATTTACTTTAGGTTGCTTAGAGTATTTTAGTATATGACCATAAGACATTTAATTAAATTTTCTATCTGCTGAGAAAATATTAAACATATGCAAGGGGACCCAGGAAACAACTTATTTACACACAATTGTGCATTTATTTGTACACGTTTAAGCTTCAGCCAATATCAAAGTCCTCTGTTTGATTCTAACAGTATGCTTTCCACTGCTCAGAAGCTTTTTAACTCATCAATTTTTATGACTTTTAGTGTTTCTGTTGATTTTGTTTCTCCTCTTCAATATCAGTAAAATATTTCCATTTGAGGATTTTCTTTTTTAATCTGGAGAAATACAAAAAAGTTGTCTGGGGTGAGAACAGGGGACTAGGGAGGATGAGGCCTGGAGGCCATGCTATTTTTGGTCTAACACTGCTGGACACTCAGGGGTGTTGTCATGGTGCAAGAACCAGTCCCCTGTTTGTCACAACTTGGGATGTTTCTTCTGCAAATCATGATGACACCCTATCAAAACTTGCAGATAAAAATTGATGGATTCTAGAACAGTTACCTAGGGGCCGAAGTCTGTACTATAAGGAGTCCATCATCCAAAAAGCCATTCCAGGTTTTAGGGGGGATTCCTTTTCATATGAAGATAAAAATTATTACACATCCCAAAGAGGATTTATGTGAATTTTATCTGTCGTTATTTACTACGGTAAAAATAAAACTGAAAAAATATAAAATGTAGTCATAGGTTCTGACTCATTATGTTTGACTAGAGAAGTCAAATGCCACTTTTTCTCAGAAAGTAGATTCAAATGAACAGATAAATAATCATGACTTCAATCAAAGATGAAGAGCAAATGTGGAAGCCAATTGGAGGTCTCACAGGAAGAAGACAGGGCACAAAAAAAGAAGGAAGCTAGAGTTTAGCCAAGATCAGTCCCCAGGGATTGGTTGGGGGATTTTTGGACTTATCTTACCTCTGAAGGTGACTGCTGGTTTTCATACTAATGGAGGGCTCTTGTGCCCTTGTGAGCCCATTCTCTGGTGTGGACAGCAATTGGGGAACTTCTTGAGGGCATTGCATGGGCCACCAGCTCATGGAGTGTAACCCACATGTCCCCCAGAATTGAGCTGTGGTGGTGTCCATATACTGGGTGTGCACCTGTTGTGGGATGTTGCCCTGCCCAAGAATCCTGAGCCTTTGTGTCCCACATCACCAGATCACCTGCAATCCGTTCTTCTCTTTCCACATTGTGACAGCCACACAAGACCACCTGAATTTAGAGGAGTTGCACATTTTTCAATGATTTGGCCCTGGGGTTGGGCTGTTTCTAGGGAAAGAGAGAGTGTAGTGAGCCAAGAGAGCACTTCTTGGGACAAAAGGTAACTAAAGTATGTAAGTCTTCTGTGCCTGAGAAGCTCTTTACTTGTTGCCTGGGGATGGCTTTGCCTCTTCCTCTAGAGTTTTGGCTTGCACTGGGCTTGGCTGTGTGAGGGAGAAGTGTATTTCTGCCTCTGTGGCCAGGTGGTCCTAGTCCTTGTGCATGAACTTGGAGAGGAGGACTTCTCACCCAACACCTGTGCTGCTGCCATGGTTTCTTCCACAAAGGGTTGAAATGGGGTGTGCCTATGGATGACCAGTCCATGACAGTTATGCTTGACTTTGCCCCAGTGGTGATATTCCCACCAGTCCCAGGTTTGCATAAAAGGTAGGGTCACTCCCTCACTCTACAAAGAGTGGGAATAGCATCATTCTTGCTGTTCTGACCAGGCTAACTACAAGGAAATCTTCCCCAAAACCCTTTTGGAAGATTGCCATGGGACAAGTTTTCTGTAGACCTTCGACTACCTTGAGGCATGGAGATGCAGTGTCTGAACTGTGATGAAAGAGCTCCAGGTCAGAGCCCGAAAGGGAAGCACATTTTCTTCCTGCCTGTCCATGACGTGGAGCTACTGCAACACCCATATACTACCCTGTGAAGACCAGAGTGCATGTTACCAGGAGTTTGCCTAAAACTTCTTCCATCTGGGCAGGTGCCTGTGCTGTTCATTGGAGCATTCAAGCCTAAGTTTGGCCTTCCAGCTACACCTAGCTTCTTCCCCTACTCTAGGACTGAGGAGGCAATTTAGAGCACTAGGAATTCCACAGACCAGCCCATCACCTTAGGTAATAGAGAGCTCCTTGCAGTAAACAAAGACTGAGCATTTACCCATCTGCTTCTGCTGTATCTGTCTCTTATTGCAAGTGTTACATTTAGCCAGAAGGCTGAACTGCACACCCAATACAAAATGGCTGACTCAAGTGCAGAAATGAGGATAATTGAGGCTTCTCTGGACCTCTGCTTTTCTGTCTCTGCAGAAAGTCAAAAGCCGTTTACTCACTTGGTACACTGCTACTACAACTCTCATATGAAAAACTACCATAGTAAGTCTATGACCAAGGCATTCATATAGAGCCTTGGCCCTTAAAAGCATCCGGAAGCAAATCCAACAGACACACTACTCAACATGCATTACTGTCACACTCACAAGGAAGGGAAAATATCCTGTCTAAATGAAAATAAATTCAAAATTAAGAAGTCACCTCCTTTCCAGATGAGAAGGAACCAGGTTAACAATTCTGGTAAAAAAAAAAAAAAACAACAAAAATAGTACAACACCCTCAACAGAACACACGAGATCTCTAACATGATTCTACCCAAAATAGCAATTCTTAAAACCAAAGTTTAAAAAACTAACAATACACGTTTAAGGAACCTCGGTGACTTCCAAGAGAACATTAAAAACCAACACAAAAAAATAAGAATAACCATTCAGAATATGAATGAGGCATTTTATAGAGAGAGATATTAAAATAGATAGAGCCTCCAGAAGAAGAAGTCATTGAATGAATTGCTAAGTACATTTGAAAACTTATACCATAGACCTGGCTAAGCAGAAAGAAAGAATTTTAGAGCTTGGAGACATGTCTTTTTAATTAACCCAGTTAGGCAAAAACAGAATTTTAGAATAGGTATTAGAGAAGTCATTTCTTTTGCACTGAACAATATTCTACTGTGTGGCTACCACATTTTGTTTATTTGCCCATTGGAAGATCTTAGTGGACTACAAAACTGAATTGTTACATTCATGATTATGAGATAGTTTTCTTTATTTGTCTAGTTTGGGTTTGGGTTAATGCTAGCATCACAGAATGAGTGTGATGTACTCTTCCTGTTCATTTTTAGGGGGAATCATCTGTGAAATTATATATTCATTTTAAAATGTTTGATAGAATTCACGAGCATTTGCTATTGGGCCTGGAGTTTTTGTTGTTGGACAGTTTCAATTTTGAGTAAATTTTCTTTTGTAGACATAGGACAATTCAGTTTATTTGTTCCCTTTTGAATGATTTTTGCTAAGTTTCATTTTTCAAATAATATACCTATTCTATCTAAGTTGTCATGTAAGTTAACATACAGTTTATTATATTACTTTTTTTAAGGATTTGTAGAATCTGTAATAATATCACAATACACGTTTTCAAAATTAGTAATTTGTGGTCGAGCATGGTGATTCACACCTGTACTCCCAGCACTTTGGGAGGCCAAGGCAGAAGGACTGTTTGAACACAAGAGTTCAAGACCAGTCTGGAAAACATAATGAAACCTTATCTGTAGAAAAAAGATTAGAAAGACATGATGGTGCATGCTTGTAGTCTCAGCTACTCAGGGGCTGAGGTAGAAAGATCACCTAACTCCTCAAGGTTGAGGCTGTGGTGAGCCATGACCATGCCACTGCATGACTGATTGAGACTATGACTTAAATAAAAAAGAGTAATGTATCTTCTCTTTCTCCTGAACAAACTGCATAGATCGGGTTTATCAGTTTTATTACAATCTTCATAGTGCTTGGTTTTTTTTTCTATGTTGGTTTCTTCTCTGATGTCACAGTCCTTGTGGCCCACTGTTTTAAAGAATACCATAAACTGGGTAGCCTATAAACAGCGGAAATTGGTATCTCACAGTTCTGGAGGATGAGAGGTACAAGATAAATGTTCTGTCATGTTTAGTGTTTGATGAGGGATTTCTTCCGGTTCATATATGTTTTATTCTTCTCTGCACATGTTTTTTTCCTCCACTCATATTGGAAAAGGTAAAAGAGCTTTCTGGGCTTCTTGTATTAGGGCACTCATCCCGTTTGTGAGGGTTTTGCCCCTTGCCACAATCACTTTCGAAAATCACCACCTCCTGATAAAATCACCACTTGTTTAGGTTTCAGCATACAAATTTGGGGGAACACAAACATTCAGATAATAGTAGATGTTTACTGTTTTCCTTCCTCTGTTTTCTTGGATTTACTTTTCTTTTTACTGGTTGCATCAGGTAGAAGTCAAGGTTACTGACTCTTTTAATTGAGATGTTCAGGACTAAAAATGCTTTATTTAAGTACTTTTGTAGCTGCATTCCACAGCTTTTGATAATTATGTTTTCATTTTCATTTTCGTTTCTTTGACCCAGACTTATTTAGATATGCGTTACTTAGTTTCCAAATAAATGAGATTTTACAGAGAATTTGATGATTGATTTCTAGGTTAATTGCTTTGTGGTCAGGGAATATACTACGTGTAGCTTCGATCATATTGACAATTGTTTTATTAAGATTTATCATATAGCATGCAATGTTGTCTAGGCCACATTTTGGTAAGCATTCTGGGGATATGTGAGAAGCATGATGTTATCCAAGTCTACTTTGTTCTTGTTGATTTCTGTCTACTTGCTTTATCACTTGAGTAAAGTGTACTGAAATCTCAGACTCTATTTGTGAATTTATCTTTTTTTTTTTTTTTAGTTCTATCTACTATGGCTTCATGTGTCTTGAAGCTGTCTTGTTAGAGGTGCATCAATATTTAGGACTGTTACTGTTATGTCTTTTTTATTCATTGTACATTTTGTCATGAAGAAATGACCTTGTTCATTGCTGATTTGTTGTTGTTGTTGTTGTTACTTATAAACAGCTTGGTATTTTTCTTGCTTTTATGATTTGGGTTGATTCTTATCCTGAGGATTTTCCTTGCATTATATGAGCACCAGGTACAGTTTTCTCTAATTTTTTTCTTTCTTTTTTTTTTCTTTTGAGTTGGAGTTTCACTCTGTCATCCACACTGGGGTGCAGTGGCCGCTCCCGGCCATTGCAGCCTCAACCTGATGGGCTCCGCCTATTCTTCCACCTCAGCCTTCCAAGTAGCTGGAATTACAGGCGAGCGCTACCACGCCTGGCTAATTTTTTGATTTATTGTAAAGATGAGGTCTTGCCAAGTTGCTTATTTCCCTTTGGCCTCTAGTACGTGTGTACTATTCATTAATCTGTTAAATTCCCAAGGGGGTCTCTGCAGATTCCTTGAAATCTTTTACTTTTCTTCTATCTCCAATGCCCTGTCTTGTAATCTCTGTCTGCTTTGGTTCTACCAGACTCTCTGCTTCATCACTTGAATTCAGATAGTCTAGTAGACTCTACCTCCATTTTGCCTCCTGTATCACATCCTGGATACTCAGCCAATGCAGGAATCTTGGCATTCATAAGCATTACTTTGTTTTCTGTCTTCCAGGAATCATTGTCTTCTTTGCATGAAGCCCAGTGTCTTGACGATTGCTGTCTATTGTACTTTGCATATTTCGATTTTGGTTCTATCAGGGTAGAAGAAAATTAGTACCCGAGACTTCAGCACATGGCACAGACTGACTAGAATGTCTTCCTTTCTCCATCATTTCTTCTTTTAGCCTTTTTTTCTTCAGGGAAGTAGTCCCTGGGCCCAGCCTCTATAGATCATAGAAGTCTGTCTGTTTCCTTAAAGCATCTATCTAAATTTAGCATTGTTCTTTTTTCATATTTGTTTTTCACTATAAGCTAAACAAGAGCAGAGGTTTGTCTGCTTTACCTACAGAGCTCCCTCTAACACCTTCCACATTTGTAGGCACTCAGTATATGTTTGTTCAGTGTATGAATCAGTGAATATTACAATTCACACTCATTGATATCCAAATTGTGATCATATGATTTGTTTCTATTTTTTTCCCTGATACAGATTATAGTTGTTTATTTAAAATCTCGGAACATCCATCTTGTGAAAGATTGGGAGAATTAAAAAAAATTACTGTACACAACTTACAGCAAAAATGAAAAAAATGAAAAAGAAGTTTAGTGTACAAGAAAAGGAGCTAATTGAAGCAAAAAAAGCAAAATCACAATTAAAGCCTGGAAAAGTTGAACTGGATCAAGATCCCTGCAGTTTATGGATCAAGATCCCTGCAGTTTAAAGTATGACATCATAGTCTAAAAGTCATGTTTGAACTATTTACTTTATACTAATGCTGTTTTGCAAAACCATTGTAAGTGCTGTCTTTTTTCGTAGAGTTAGAGAGAAAACATCTGGGTCTTGTGGAGTATAAAATATTTTGAAGTAACATCACACGTTCTTAACTGTCAATACTTCTACTAATATTTAAATGCATATTCTTTTAAATAATAATATTAATGGCTATATAGAAGTCCATTATAGGGAAATTTCATTATTAATTTAGCAAATTAAGTGCTGAGGTCTTAAAACTTTTGGATTATGTGAATGCTGCAAAAAACATTCTTATGTAAATCTTTTCTTACATTTCTATTTATCTTGAATAAATTATTTAATATATTTATTTGGTTAAAGTATAGAAAACATTTAAAGAGAACTTTGTGAATATTTCTAAACTGTTCTCAAGAAAGTTTTATTAATTTACAATTCAAACAGAGTATGAAATGGGCATTTCTTTCAATCCAGAATTGTTTTAAAACATTTATACAGTTTTATTCTTAATATGCATGGAATATAAAGTAGATTGGAAAGTGATTACTGGTTAGGTTATTCAACACTCCTCTGCTGATAAATTAACTCAAAATTTTATGTTGGAAACATTATTCTTGATTATTTAATTAAATGTGAGATCCTGTATTCTTCTAAGAGGGACTTTAAAATTGTTTACAAAATACATAATGATGGTTGAGATAAGTTGAAAATGTTACCCAAGAAGGAAACATGAAATTTGTGAGGACACCGATATTAAACTTCTTAGCCTAGTCTTGGTTCATTACTGAGGCATGTTGTGTGAAAAACATCAGAAGATGCTGTTTTGTATTGTGAGTCATGATAGGGATGCTAGTGATATTTCATAAAGTTCAAAAATTGTTTCTCATAAATTTAAAAACTTGTTAACAAATAGTTACTTTTTAAAAATTAGTTAACTCTCGGTGATCTGTCCTGATTGAGGATTACTTATGACTGTGAGATGTGGGGTAAAATTCAAGGTGAGGTATACAAATACAAATGTTCATTATGCAGGTACCCATGTTAATGAGATGTGCCCCCACTTCCCCAGGCAGATTTCCACTACTGGCAATCCTGCTTTACTGCCCCCCTCCTGGCAGTTTCCCACTGCTGTCAGTCATTCTCTTATAGGATTATGATAATTGTTCAGGATTTGCTTATGAATGGGAACATGTGATACTCAGTTCTTTGTTTCTGTGAAAGATCACTCAGTATTATAGACTCTAAGTCCATCCAGATTGCTATGAGGTTCATGATTTTGTTCTTTTTTATGGCTGCATAATATTCCTTTGTGTATATGTGTCATTTTTTTATCCACTAAAAGAGGGAATTTTCAACGTGTACCTTTCATGAAGATTTTCAGTATCCTTTTCTATAATATTTACTGGAGTTACTAAAACAGAAACTTATATATATTAACACAATGTTCTTTCTGGACTACCATTCAAGTATATTTGCCTTTTGGAGGAGACTGAAGTAAAAATGAGAACTATAAAGAAAAAAGTATTTCAGCACATAGTTGTATTAGGATAATGAACCAATGTACAAGGAGGCTATCTCAAAATGAGCGTTTTATTTTTTAATAAAAGGAAAGTTAAGATAAGTATATTTAACTGCAGATTCCCCTCAAAACAAGAAGAGAAGAGAAGAGATGCTGATATATTATATAAACAAATTAAGGAACCGTTAAGACAGAAAAAAGAGCAATATCAGAAAGAATTTGAAGCAAAACAAGTTGAACTGACTCTGAGAACACCAGATATGGAATCAAAGACCGTCCAAAATGACTGGAGTGAGGTAACATAATCTTTGGTAAAATCTTTATATTGCTATCTTGATTTCATCAGTATTGCTTATAATTTTCCTTTGAGTTTTTATGTATATATCATATATATAATTTAGGTATAAAATCCAAAATGTTATCTCATCTTCAAAAAAAACCACATAGCTATACTCAGTTATTATAAATTCATCACATCAGTAGTACCTTATTTCAGTTCCAAGAGCTTTGGAAAATAATGATATGCTATAATAAAAACTTAGTGATAATTTCTTGATACGTATTTTGTTCCCAAGTAAAATAGTTCCATGTCTTTCCCCCATTAAAATTTATTACTGCTTCAAACATGAGAAACTAAAGTTATTGTGATAGAAATTAATCTCAAGATTTTCTAAGAGGAGATCTATAAACTTTATCTTAGTGCTTTGAAACATAAGGCTTCTTTAGTATTTCTACAATTACCCCACAGAAGTAATTATGATTTGGTGGAGGTGCACTACAAGTAGGACCAGAAGCTGGCTTTTATGTTTAACATCTCCTTTTCAGAGCTGTAATAACTAAATGAGTTAATTGATGTTTTTATGTAGCACCACTTAGGGTGAGGGTCCTTAGATTTATCATTCATCAATACATGTAATTTCGATAACTGACTTATAAAACATTAGCAAGGTAGAACGTTTATAGACCATTCCCAGGGAAAAGGAACTTTAAAGACATTGGAAAATTTCACCTCCCCAAATATGCACACAGCTAAGACTCTTATGGAGGGCTAGTATATCACTTAGACATCAGAGAGTAAACTCAATTTTTTAATGTAGTCAAATGTCTTAATATTTTATTTTATGCCTGTGGGTTTATTATAATTCAGAAAAAGGCCCCTCCAATCCTGAGATTTTCAAAATTCTCTAATGGTCTCTTTTTTTGCTCGTGTGGATTCACTGTCTTCATCAACATTTTTTACCTTGTGGGAACTTATGGTTTATAAGGTTTGAGGTTTTGATTCAACTTTTCTCCAGTTATCTATTCACTGATGTCAACCCTATCATGTACAAAACTACGGGTTATTCTTTAATTTCAAAGAAAATTTTCCAAGTTATTTTTATTGAGTGCTGGCTAAGTTTCCTTTCTCTTACTTAGACTTCTAACAGTCATGAAAAGGAAAAAGATCTGTTGCATGAAATTTGCACATTGAAGACAGAAATTGCCACATTAAGACTGGAAGTAGAAAAAATGAAAAGTCAGAACCAGGAAAAGGAAAAGAAATTTTGTAACGACATTGAAATTGTAGAAGAAAAGAATGCAAATCTCGAAAAGATTATCAAACTCTATGAGGAAACATCAACACAGAAAGTTTCCCAGTCTAGGGAACAGATAACCGTTCTTTCAGCTGAAGATATAATACTGAATCCTAAGCTAAGAAGAAGAAACACAAACAGGAAAGACTAGAAACAGAAGTTGATTTAGACCATTTTAGCCTGTCTGCTCCTCTACATGATCATGGTCAAAACGAGGCCTCAAAGAGAGATCTAGCTAGCACCTGCTCTCCAGAGAAAAGTTGGTGAGTGGTTTCATTCACAGGAGAAAAGACATTTTGACGTATCTGGCTTACAAGGCAGCAACAGGACTCTTTCTCAACTACAGTCCAAAGTCAGTATCTTAACAGTGAAGCTCCACTACACCAGAGATGCTCTCAGAGAAAAGACATTGGCTTTAGAATGTGTGCAGAGAGCCCTCAGTCAAACACGGTATCAGATGGAGGAAATTGAAGAAAGGTATCAGCGTGAGCAATGTAAAGTGAACAAACACATCGTCAGAGGAGGAGGAGGAGCGATTATCACAGCTACAAAGAGAAAACACGCTGCTTCAACAGTTACTGAATGAGATTCACAGCAAGCCTGGCAATCAACAAAAGATGATCATTAACATCCAAGACCAATGTCTTGAGAGAGAAAAGCAGCAACTTCTGCTAGAAGAGAAACAAAGAGTTAATCAATGAACGTTATCGATTACAAGAAAGACTGTATCAATGTGAAAATAAGGAAAAAGAAAGAAGAGTAAGTAACAAGATATTTTCGGCATTTCCTGAAAGAAAATTTAAAGTAATGTTTGGTTAGGATAAATGTTAACTTTAGTTGAATATTCAGTTGTTGAATTTTTTTTTCCACTTTTTGATTATTATGACTAATGTGCTAAGAATATTCATTTACAAGTTGTTGTGTGGACCTAAGGTTTTTGCCATTGGACTTTATCCTCAGGGTAAACTGGACTGACCTCCTTATCTCTCTGCCTCACTCATGCTATCCTTCCTGCTCTTTCAGTTTCTGTTCATCTCTCTTCATTCATTCAGACCTGGTGCACAATTTCCCCTTCTTCATGAAGTTTTCCCGGACTGTTCTGATTCTCATTGACCTTATGCTTCAGCACTTGTCTATTCTATGCAAGCGAAGTTTAGCCCTCTAATTTATATTGCTTTTTATGAGAGATAAACTTTTCTCATAAATTTGAGTGGAAAGAAATATTTGATATGATTGGAACCTATCCTTGCATAAATTGAAAATATTGTAGCTTATCAGTTTTTTGAATACAATTAAACACATTGTAACATACCAATAACTGCACATTTGAGATACTGACATAGTAAAGTTTTCATTCTAAATGTCTTTTAAGCAATTAAATATACAATTGAAACCACTTAATCTAATAGAGAAAAGTTGTTCATGCAAATGCTCATGTTTTTCTCATGGTGACCAAAACAATTCTAAATTTGCCCTTTTTAAAACTTTATTATAAAGACGTGAGGTACAGGTCACGTTTAGGGACATCAGGAGTCTACATGCAGGTGTAGTTTGGACCTTCAACTGGTCCTCATTTCCCCAGTTTAGGATCAGCAGGTACCCTTAGTGATGTTATGTGCCCCTCCTCACTCCCCTGTAGCGTGCCATTATTGCCAATCCCTCTCTTGTAGTATTGTGATAAATGTTCAGGACCCACTTTTGAGTGAAAACATGTGGTATTAAGTTATTTGTTTTTGTGATAAATCACTGAGTATTATGAACTCTAAATCCATCCAATTTGTGGTGAAGTACATATTTGTTCTTT
The DNA here is from genome assembly GCF_000164805.1 of Carlito syrichta. Lineage (NCBI taxonomy): Eukaryota > Metazoa > Chordata > Mammalia > Primates > Tarsiidae > Carlito > Carlito syrichta. Next base: position 19,941 of record NW_007157487.1, on the reverse strand, counting down.
ATGGTTGTGTAATCCTCCAGAATGTATATGTACCACATTTTCTTCATCCAGTCCACTTTCCATGGGCAGCGGGATTGGTTCCATCTTTTTGCTATTGTGAATAGTGCTCCAGTAAACATGCAGATGCAACTATCTTTTTTGTAGAATAAATCAAGTCCCAGAAGTGGGATTGCTAGGTCATATGGAAGGTAGATTTCATGTTTCATCTACCACAACCAAGTTGGCTTCATCCCTGGGATGCAGGGCTGGCTCAACATGTATGAGACCATAAGAATAATTCAATATATTAACAGATGCAAAAACAGACATATGATCATATCATTAGATGCAGAAAAAGCATTAGGAAATATCCAGCATCCCTTCTTGAGAACAACCCTTAAACATCTAGACATAGAAGGAACATTCATTCCCCAAAACAGTAAGAGCCATCTGTAGTAAACCCACAGCCAACACACTGCTCAATGAACAGAAGTTAGAAGCCCCTGAAAACAGGAACAGGTTGTCCATTCCCACCCCCTACCCCACTCCCTATTCAACATAGTGCTGGAAGTCCTTGCTAGAGTAATCAGGCAGGGGAAGGAAATCATGAGTATCCAAATAGGAAAAGAGAAAGTTAAGCTATCCCTCTTTGCAGATGACATGATCCTGTACCTTGAAAATCCAAGAGAGTCAGCTAAAATCCTCCTAGCATGACTCTGGTAAAGTTTCAGGGAACAAAATTAACATGCCTTTCTTCATAGTATCACTGGAACTGGGTTTTGTAGCTTAATGTTACTTTAATAACTGAAAAGCTCTGGCTGCAGCTATTTCAGTATGCCATGCCACAAAACTTGAATCTGCTTCTCTGGCTGTTTCTAAGCAGCACTTTATATATTCTTGGTACCTTTGTTGAAAATCAGTTGGCTATAAATACATGGATTTATTTCTGGGTTATGTATTCAATGGACTTATCTTTAAGAATCATTACTCCTTAGAATGTCACTCAGATTAGCACAACACATTTGCAGTTGAAAGAAAGTCTCATGGCATCAGAGTCCATATTTATAGGATTCATTAATTAAAGTATTATTTTTCAAAGTCTTATTCTGATAGCCATTTATTTACTTAGGCCTAAATAAATCAACATGATGTCCATAAAAATTGTTTAGAGATTATGGGGAATGAGATGTGTTAAGGGATTAGAGACTTTCTACACAGTGGTGGCAATGGAAGGAGGAAAGATAAGCAATCATAAAAAAATAAAAGTTGAAGATCAAGTGCAAATGTTGTCTGGCAAAGCCGATGAAAGTAAATAATATGGTTTTGTGACTGCTGGTGACTTTACCTTTCTTCTCAATTTTCTGAGTCATTTAAGGGTCTACATTTGAAGAATCTACTGCAATGGAGATAAAATTTTACTACAACTGAGTTTATTTTAAAATCTGTTACTGGTTTTGCATTAGACTAATCCTAACTGACTTCCTTCAGTACCAAGCTGTATTATTTTATTCATGCAGATTCCTGATCTTACAGCAGAACTGGAAATTTTATCTTCCAAATATCTACATCTGAATAAAAAAAAATCAAGTTCTCCAACAGGAGTTATTTTCCATGAAAACATTACAAAAGAAATGTGAAGAACTAGAGAAGCAGAAAAATAAATTGGAAGAAATAGTAAACCTCAAAAGCCATACCGAAATGAATATGGTAGAACGTGGTCACACAGAAGAGTATAAAGGGGAGATTGAAGAAAAAGCATGACAGGATGTAGCAGAAAAATTACACGAAGTCAATCTACAGGTGAGTTCTTCAGTAGGTTGTTTTCTTATCTGTGATGTACTCACAATTTCACTGCAAATTATATTTTAAGCATATACTATGTGTGTATGCATGTATATGTACAGATAGATGATAGATAGCTAGACAGACAGATAATGTTTCCTCTACTTATAGCCATTTGTTTTGTAGATTTTTGAAAGGAAAGTGACATATGTTTCTCCTTTCAAGTATTTCCACTTCCATCCTTATATTACAAAATTGAACTTTCAAAATAATGATTCACAGTACAGAATCATGTGTTAATACTAGTATGCATAAAACAAGACTATGAGAAAAAGAAAAATATGATTTAGAAATTGTATTATACTTCAAGATTATTCTTAAGTTTGTTAAAGTTTTAACATTTTAAATGGATTCAATTATTCTTTGAATTATCAGATTACATAAGTACTGAGGTAAGAATGATTTAGTCTTTATCATTCAGATTTGATTCCGACTTAAAGGATCAATTTAGTTGACACTGCGGTAAACTTTTTAAACTTCAGTTTTTTTCATTAACTTAAAATTGTTCTCTGAATCACTGACTTAAAATGCAAGGAAACAAATGTAATTATCCAGGTTATAATTAATTTTTAAATGTATCTTTTTAATTTGTTTTAGAAACTGAAAGAGTCTCAAGTGAGCTTAAGAAAATTGAGAGAATGATGTCTCTTCCATAAGAAATAACATGGAACTCATAATTAAAGATCTAGAATCTGAAGTCTCTAAACTGAAAAATACTGGAGAATACTTGAATGAAACCAAAACAGAAAAATATAAGAAACTCTATCAAGTAGAATTAAAGACTAACATATCCTTGTCAAACATACTATACAAGTAAGTAAAAACGTAAAATCACAGGAAATAAATTAAGCTCATTAATTTGTCTTAAAGGTATAATTTTTAATGAAACCATTCATGATATTAGTGGGAAGTGAAAGCTAACTAGATCATATAACTCTTGAAAATGATGAATTTTATTTATGAGTTCAGGACCATTATGTCTCTCCCCTATTTTTTGGTTTTACATGACTTTTTTCCCCTTTAAATTTATCCTGCAGTTAACCTTATCTATTCATCTTTCAGCTAAGCATTTTTGAAGCTTTATCATTTCTGCTGTGGTCTTGTTATGAATTGCATGTTGGCTTTTCTCTAAATAGAAATATTAATAACTATTTTTTAAAAGATTACAACTTAGGCCAGGTACCTGAAATCCCAGCACTTTGGGAGGCCAAGGTGAGAGGATTGCATGAGCCCACTGGTTCTAGACCAGCCTGGGCAACATGGTAAGAACTCATCTCTACAGTAAATCAAAAAATTAGCCAGGTGTGGTAGCACACACCTGTAGTTCTGGCTACTTGGAAGGCTGAGGCTGGAGGATCGCCAGAGCTCAAAAGGTTGATGCTGGCTTGGCCGTGAGTGTGCCACTGTTCTCCAGCCTGGGTGACATAGTGAGACTCCAACTCAAAAACAAAACAAAAAGAAAGATTACAACTTAAATCAAAAGGATCAACTGCTACTACTAATTCAGGGCACTTTCTGGCACTCAGTCAGTTAACCTTCCTTGATTGTGCTCTTTGGTGTTATTACTAGAGGCCACCTTGAGGAAATATCCTGTATATTTTTCAAGTCTAAACAAAGACATATTTGTGAAATAGGGAATTATTAACATAGGGATAAGAGAAAGGTTAATTCACAGTGTGGTTACAAATAACATCTTGGTCAGTGTGAGGGGATGTGTGGAAGACAGAAAGGGCAGCTGCAGGTCTAATGCCCTGCTAACAATCTTAGGAGCTAATTAATTGCCTTTGAAACTCCTTTAGTTCTTTTTGATCACCAATTCAGCTATGCCATTCTCCCTAGAAGTTGTTGCTCAGCATTATTTTTTGGTGCCAAGTGCTTAATTTTTCCCAGATAATAGGTGAAATGTACAAGGGTGGTGAAAACAATTACTTGAAAATGTCTTTGATGGATTGTCTTTAAAAAAAGAAAAAACCCAAAACCATATTGAGATGCCACCTAATGCCAATAAGTATGACCATCATTAATAAAACAAACAACAGATGGTGGCAAGGATGTGGAGAAAAAGGAATGCTTCTACACTGCTGGTGGGAATGTAAACTAGTGCAACCTCTTTAGAAGAGAGTGTGGCTATTTCTGAAAGAACTAGAAATTGCCCTTCCATGTGACCCAGCAATCCCCCTATTGGGACTATACCTAGAGGAAATCAAATCATTCTTCTTAAATTTAATTTTATTTTAATTTACAGCTTTATACTTCTTTTTTTCCTTTATTTTTTTCTCTTTTAATGTTTATTTAAAATTGTGGGGTACAATTCAGGGGTTGGTATACAAATATTCACCATGTAGTTACCCTTATTGATGAGGTGTGCCACTCCCCTCCCCAGGCAGATATCGACTACTGTCAATCCCACCTCCCCACCCTCCCCACCCCTTCCCCACAGTTTCCTGCCACTTTCAATTCTTTTCTTATAGTAATATGGTAGTTGTTGAAGGTCCATTTATGAGTGAAAACATGTGATACTCAACTCTTTGTTTCTGTGAGAGATCACTCAGTATTATAAACTCTGATTCCATCCAGATTGCTGTGAAGTTTATGATTTTGTTCTTCTTTATGGCTGTGTAGTATTCCATTGTGTCTATATATCATATTTTTTTAATCCAGTTCTCTTTTAAAAGGCTACATCATTGGTTCCATGTTCTTGCTATTGTGAACAATGCTGCGGTAAACATATGTGTGCAAGTATCTTTTTCATAGAGTGACCTGAGTTAAAAGGAACTCAAATATGCTGAAAAAAGGAAAACAAACAGCCCTATTACAAAGTGGGCTAAAGATATGAATTGAGACTTCTCAAAAGACATAAAAGTTGCCAACAGATCTATGAAAAAATGTACAGCCGCACTAGTCATCAAGGAGATGCAAATTAAAACTGCTGAGATAATACCTAACTCCAGTCAGAATGACCATCATAAACAACTCAAAAAATAACAGATGCTGGAGAGGATGTGGTGAAAAGGGAACACTTCTACACTGTTGGTGAGAGTGTAAACTACTGCAGCCTCTATGGAAATCAGTGTGGCGATTCCTAATAGTTCTAAACATTGACCTTACATATGATCCCACAATCCTCCTACTAGAACTCAAATCATTCTACAAACAAGATACCTGCACACGTATGTTTGTTTCAGCTCTAGTCATAATAGCAAAAACATGGAACCAACCATGCTGCCCATCAAAGCTAGACTGGATTTTTAAAAATATGGTACATATACACAATGGAATTGTATGCAACCATAAAGAAGGACAAACATGTGGGCTTTGCAGTAATTTGGATGGATTTAGAGTCTATCATACTCAGTGGTCTATCATGGAAACAAAGATCAGAGCACCATATGTTCTCACTCATAAGCGGACCTTGAACAATTATCCTAATACTATAAGAAAGAGATTGGCAGTATTGGGAAACTGTCAGGGGAGAGGGTGTGGGAGTGGCAGTTGAGGGAAACTGCTAGAGGCAGAAGGGGAACACCTCATAAACAAGGGTACCTCCATAATCAATGTTTGTATACCTGACCCTGATTGTAGCCTATATCTTTATTTTTTTAAAAAAAACCTCTAAACTCGTTTATTAAATGCAAGTATTTGTAGTTGATTTCTAGTTTTAGTTTTTTATTATATATGTAAGGAGTACAACATGTATTGGCATGTTTATACTCAGTGAAATGGTTATTATTTCAATCAAATTACCATATTCATCATCTTACATAACTTACCCTTTATGTATGAGTATGTCTATTGGTATCCTCAAGAATCTAATAACTACAGCCATTCTACAAGACAGAAAGTGTCATGTGTTCAGCAATACTTAATTGACAGTTATTTCTGTCCCCTCCCAACTTTGTTTGAATTTCTTGTTTGTTAGAAATTGCCGTAGAAATATATGTACACTTGAGAATAATTTTTCCAATTTATTTGCTTAGGTAGACATGATATGACATGGCTTTTGTAATAAAACACTCTTCAGTGGAAAATTCCATTGACTTTTATGGTAACTTACTAAAAATGTAAGTCATTGGGGTATTATTTGAAGAAAAATGAAATACTAAGCTGTTGTCTTTTGAAATCTTCACAGAACTCATGACAGACTACAAAAACTCTGTTCCAAGATTATCGTAGAAAAACAACAGACCACATCTTCAATTTCCAGTCATACTCCAAGACCAGACCTGGAGTCACCTAGTGCTGGGAATGTTAACAGTATTTTGGATCTCCACAGAGACCTTCCTTCTAGAAAAAGCTTAAGTTTCTGTACCTCAGACCTACAGACTTCAAATAATAGCATTGAGAGCAACCATACCATGGTTAGTTCTGAAACTTTTTTCCTTTGACTTTCAGGTATCTGATATCATTCTTTTTACTTGGTTCACACTGAGTTGCTTCATTGACTTATGCACGTTAGCTACAGGTCACAATAAGCTATGTTATTCAAAACAGAAACCAAATTTTACAGTTTTTTTTGAAGTCCCTGGAGTTGTCATATTTAGGAGTCATGTATTTGTTAACTTTATTCAACGAATATCACTAACCTGATACATTTTAAATTTCTACGAAAGCTGCACTTGAGTTAGATTTTAGAACTTGTGTATTATTACCTAATATCTAAAGGTGTCTTGGCTTACTTCCTAACTGACTGTTTTGGCTGTGGCTCAGAACACTTGTAAAATTTCTCTGCAGCAACTCAAGTTTTCCAGCCCTAATCACAAGCACATAATTGACATTCAAACATTTCACCAGTATGGGTGCTTGTCATTCAAAGAAATCCAAGATAGATGCTCCATATGAATGAAATATAATATAACACTAAAAGGATTGATTTCTGATTTAAGTTAAAATTTTCACTCATTCTGTCACTGAACAGATGCATAGAGACACAAACATGGCTCACCGCAGCCTCAACTTCCTGGACTCAGGTCATATTTCTTCCTCTGCTGCCAGGTACCTGGGACTACAGGCATGAGCCACCATGCCCAGATAATTTTTTAAATTTTTTGCAGAGAAAGGGTCCTGCACAGTGCCTAGGCTAGTTCTGAAATCCTGGGCTCAAGCAATACTGCCATCTCAGCCTTCCAGAGTGCTGGTGTTACAGGCATGAGCCACCACACCTGACCATGATTTTCTTACACAGAGAGTAATCTTTACAGCATTCTTTTCTATAGTATTCTTATTTTAATTTTGATAAAATATATCTTGTTGGGCAATTGCATGATGGTTTTTAATTTTATTTTTTGCCCCCTGACAGTTTTTAAATAGTTAAATCAAACAACTATTTGAATTTTCAAAATAAAGTTCACATAGGTGTCTTTATCTTACCAACACCTGAATGATCATTAACTAAGATGGCAATAATATCAAGATTATTTTAATAGCAATTGTAACCAGACAGAATCCCTGATATTCTTTCCACTTAATATTAATGTAAAGCCACATAGGCTCTCCATCTCCTCAGAGGTATAGTAAAAACCTTTCAATCATAGTAAGAATCCATTGCTGGAAATTCCAAAATGAACCCCAAAATGAAAAGCTGTACCCATTGTAAACTTGGTAAGGAAAAAAAATATAGTTCAGCTATCCTTGACCTGGTTTAATATGTTTTTCTGGCATCTGACTAATTTTCAACTGCGGGAAATTTTTAAAAATTGACCACAGTCAGCTGGGCATAGTAGCTTATGCCTATAATCCCAGTACTTTGAGTGTTCAGGAGAGAAGGATTGCTTGATGACAGGAGTTGGAGACCAGCCAGGGTAACATAGCAAGACCCAGTCTCTCAAAACAAAACAAAAAAATAGCTGGGTGGAATATGTGCCAGCAGGCCCAGCTACTAGAGTGACTGAATAGGGAGGATCGCTGGAGCCCAGAAGTTTGAGGCTGCAGGGAGCCATGATTTTACCACTACATTCCAACCTGGGCAACAGAGTGAGACCCTGACTCAAAACAAAATAAAATGCACAAAATCAGAAACCAAATAATTTGGCACACTAGTATGCTCCTATAGTTGTAGTGTCTCAAGAGGGTGAGACAGAGGAAACTTGCTTGATCCCAGGAATTCAAGACTGTAGTGAGATATGACTTTCCTGTGATTAGTCACTGCACTCTTGTATGGGCAACCTAATGAAACTCTGTCTCTGAAAAGAAATACAAAAACCATGAATACCAACTAGTTTTCCTTGTATCATGGTTATTAAAATATCTATTTCAGTCGATGCACATTGACTTGTAGTTTTGATGACGAGTTCATGATCTTTTTATTATGGAGCAAGACAGCATAGGCCCACGTTCAACCTTGTTTCTTCCCATGGCTTCACATCCTAAGAAGTCGTAGAAGAGCCAGTCTGTTTCTTGAACAGTATTGCAGCCAAACAGCTTAAAAAGTAACAAATGAAATGATTGCTTTGATACATAAAATACCAGATTCTACCTGATATTTTTCCATCATTTTGTGACCTTAGATTTGTTTTACTTTTTGATGAAATACGATGATCAGGGTCTAAATACTTTAGAGTCATTAAATGTTACTGCTGTGTACAAAAAGAAAATGTGTGTTAAATACTTCTGTAATGTGTTAAGCATTATGCAACTATAAAATGTCCTCATTAGGTCTTACCAGAAAAATCAGACACTGTATCTACTGTTTTACAAAATAATAATGAAAGAGTGCTTAAATGCAGATGTGATACCAGGAAAGATTTTTGAAGAAATATTTTCCCCTAAATATAGTTTTTTGAGAAAGGGATGTTTACTTTTAGTATTTATAGATAAGTTGAAAAATCCTTTATTTTGAACTTAATGTAGTCTACATGGTTTCTTTGTGAGGCATAGGTTTAGCAAATCATGTCAGATTCAATAAAAGATTAAAAAGAACGATTCTATCAAGATACAAAAATATGTCTCTATAATCACTGAAGAATGCCTTGAAAAAGTCCTTGGTAGTCATTGTTTACAAAATGCTTCAAGTTACAGAAAGAAGGTGCCTTCTAGAGTAAGTAGGAATTCAATTACGTCCACCAGGAAAACATCAAATAACAGTATGAGAAGTGATAACGTACCATGTAGAATGATAGAAAAAGGTAGCTTTTTGGATGCAGCATTACAAAACAAGCAAGACATCTTGAGATTTTTAGCTATGCTTCTGGAAAGTAAAATGTTACAGACAAATTCCATTCTTACATTTAAAAAATGTTGGAAATAGCATTAACACTGAATTTGTTTATCTATCTCCTTTATTTTCAAGTCTTTAACGTTGTGGACTATTTAACATTGTGACTACTGCAAAGTGATATCTTACTAAGCATTTTTTTCTGTGTTCATAATATTGAGTATTTAATGCATCTCTCAACATGACATGTTTAGTCCCATCACTTAATGCCAGATTACTACCCTAGATTGCTATATACATGTTTTGTTAATCTTTCCTTTCAGTTTTTACATTCTAGTTTAATTCTGGGATGCTTCTTTTTCTATGTATCAGAAGTAATTTTATAGTTTTATTCATTCTGCATTCCATTGTTATTATAGACCAAAAAATTAAAATTACCTGAACACATACATCAGTGGTTAGATTTCTTCACATACAAAATATTTTCTGATATCTGAAATATTAAATATATCTTCTAATTTTATAAAAGACAAAACTTATTTGGTTTACAATTTTTTGTGTTCAAGAATTATGTGTGCCTTACACAATGCATGATACATACTAGTCACTCAATAAATGTTTAAAAATGTTTTATAAGGTGAGTGGATTGTCTGAGCCCGCAGGTTCAAGATCTGCCTGGGCAACTTGGCAAGACCTCATCTCTACAGTAGATCAAAAAAATTAGCTGGGTGTGGTAGTGCACACCTGTAGTTCCAGTTACTTGGAAGGCTGAGGCAAAAGGATCGCTGGAGCCCAGCAGGTCGAGGCTGCGGTGGCTGGGAGCGGCCACTGCACTCCAGTCTGGGCAACAGAGTGAGACTCCAACTCAAAAAATAAAAATAAATAAATAAATAAATAAAAATGTTTTATAACCTGGAAGACTCATTTTTATAGTGAATCATTTTTGATTTTTTTTTGAGTTGGAGTCTCACTGTGTTGCCCAGGCTGGAGCGCATGGCATGCTCACGACCACCCCAGCATCGACCTGCTGGGCTCTGGCAATGCTTCCATCTCAGCCTTCCAAATAGCTTGAACCAAGACTGGCAATTTTTTTTTTAATGATGAGGTACAATTCAGGGTTAGGTATAAAAAATATTCATTGTGCAGGTACACTTGTTGATGAGGTGTGCCCAGCCAGAATGGCCATCATCAATAACTAAAAAAATAACAGATGCTGGAGAGGATGCGGCAAAAAGGGAACACTCCTATACTGTTGGTGGGAGTGTAAACTAGTAAAGCCTCTATGGAAATCAGTGTGGCGATTCCTAAAAGTTCTAAAAACCAACCTTCCATATGACCCCACAATTCCCCTACTGGGGATATGCCTGGAAGCACTCAAATCACTCTATAAAAAAGATACCTGCACACATATGTTTATAGCAGCTTGTTCACAATAGCAAGAACATGAAACCAAATGTGCCATCCATCAAAAGAGGACTGGATAATTTTTTGATTTATTGTAGAGATGAGGTCTCATCAAGTTGCCCAGGCTGGTCTTGAACCCATGGACTCAGGCAATCCACTTGACGTGACCTCCCAAAGTGCTGGTATTACAGGCTGAGTCATTTATTTTAACCTATTTATAATTTGACATTGAGACGCTGTAGTTTAAATGTGCACACTTATTGGGTTAAATTACATTTGAGTGTTTTTAAAAATCACATCAAATTGTAATTTTAAAATAGCAATAGCTATTGAGAGTATATTAACTATAAATATGTGTTTCAGTGGTATGCATGTATTTGTCAAATTGATCTCAAAAAAAGAAAATGCAGTATTATTTTCCAACCTGTAATTTCACATATAATTTAACAGTAGCCTACCAAAAAGTTATAGTTGTATTAGTGAACTTTATATTTATATTTTTTGGGCTTTGCTGTGTTATTGATTCCACTGTATTTCTTTTTCCACAGTCTTCTAACTCTTTCTCTCTGTAACATGGGTTTTTTTTAATAGACTGTACAATAAGCTTATGAAATCAAGGAAGAAGTAAATTATTTTTTTATTTACTAATAAAACTAACTGGGAATAGCCTTATATTTTTTTAATAATTTAGGTTATTTTAAAGATGTGGGGTACAAGTCAGGATTAGGTACATAAGTCATCTATGTACAGGTGAAGTTTGGGCCTCCAGCTGATCCCCACAGTCTGAGGTTTATAATCAGGTATGCTTTATGTTGTCATGTGCCCCCCCTTCCTTCCTCCCTTGGCAGTGTTCCACAACTGCTAATCCCTTTCTTGTGCTATTGTGAGTAATGTTCAGGTTACACTTATAAGTGAGAACATGTAGTATTTGGTTCTTTGTTTCTGTGATAGAACACTAAGAATAATTGTTTCTAATTCCATTCAACTTGCTGAGAAGCCCATGATTGTGTCCATTTTTTTGACTGTATAGTATTCCATTGTGTATATGTACCACTTTCTTTTCTTAATCCAGTTTACTTTCAGTAGGCATAGTGTTGATTTCATGCTTTTGTATTGTTAATAGTGTAGCAATTAATATGTGAGTGTCAGGTATCTTTTTTATAGAACAATTTGTGCGGATTATATGGAAGGTCAATTTCTAGTTTCCTTAGATACTACCATACTATTTCCCATAGAGGGTGAACTAACTTGCACTCCGACCAGCGGTGACAAAGCCACCAGCAACAACCACTGGAGAGAGGAAACCTTATTCGGCAAATGGTACTGGAAAAAGTTGCTGACTGCATGCAGAAGAATGAAACAGGACCCCCACCTATCACCATATTTGAAAATCAACTCTAAGTAGATCAAAGGCCCAAATGTGAAGCATCAAACTATAAGAATTTCAGAAGAAAATTCAGGAGACTCCCTTATGTACATTGGAGTAGGCAACCGGTTCTTCATCATAACCCCCAAAGTGTGTATGTCATAAAAGATAAGATAAACAAATGGGACACCATAAAACTGAAAAGCTTTTTCACAGCAAAAGAAACAATCAAGACAGCAGGGAGACAGCTGGCAGAACAGGGAAAAAAAATTGTGAACTGTATATGTGATAAAGGCCTAACATCCAGAATTTACACAGCACTCAAGTGAGCCAAAAAGGTGGGGGGGATTTATCTTTAAAAATGGGCAGACAATATGAACTGACACTTCTCAAAAGAAGACATATGAGCAGCCAACAGATACATGAAAATATTCTCAGGCAACCCTTTCAGATCCCCCTCCACTGTGGGAGCTTTTCTGTCCTCTCAATAAATCCTGATTTCAAAAAAAAAAAAAATGCTCAGCCTCACTAATCATCAGAGAAAGGAAAATCATAACCACACAAAGATACTAACTTAATTTAGTGATGTGGCCATTATCAATAGATCAAAATACAACAGATGCTGGTATGGGAATCGAAAACATATTTCTATCAGTGTCTCATGGTCATCTTTCTTTTTGGTGCTGTGGTATGGTAGCAGTGAATGACACTCTGCTTCCCTTTCCAGTTTCAGAATCGAGGGTTAGACAGGTGGACATCAGCCCTATAGGTTTATTACTGACTCACCATAATTAGTGGGAGGATGTGGCTCAGAGGAGCAGCCACGGTGTGCTTCTGAATGCTTCATCCCAGATTAGGCACTTACCCGCACGCTTGTCAGTGGAGAAAACACACGCTTCATGCCCACCCCAAGAGTAAGCTGCTTGCTACAGAGGTGACAGCAGACCTGGATACAAGTCACTGTGTGCAGACACATCTTTTCAAACAAGAGACACAAAGCCAAGTAAGCATATTTAATGTGTTTTATCCAAATTCAAACATGTAAATCTTTCCTCCTCTCCAGAGGAAGGTGGAGACCTCACGTGAAAACTTGAGGCCAGGGAGGCAGAAATGTTCATCTCCTTTATGCCAGGATTGAAATTATAACTGAAATTAAGTCCATGCCTTTGTATGTAACAACCAAGTATGAAAAATTGGACAGAAGTGTGTGAGATGGTAAGAAGAAATCGAATTTGATTTTTCAGTTTTGACATAAATAACCCACAATATGAATAACTCATTTGTTGCTTGATTTTGGTAAACCAACTCTTATTTGAAGAAAATGATTGGTTCTTTTAATAATTATTCCAAGTCCATCTTGCTTGGTTCAACTAATGATTTTCTCCTTACACTTCCCTGTCTTGTGAATTTAAAAATGTGGTCTTTTAATAAGTTGAATATATTGACTGCTAGTAAGAGATGTTATGATATTAATTCCAGTTCCTTTGTTTTTATTGCTAACTTCAAAACTTAATGACAGCTAGTTTTTATGTCTTGTGCCTAAATATTATTGAGCTACATGGCAATTTTACATATGCATTTTCTTCGAGTTACATTTTAAGATCTCTCTATATTTTTGTGAGTAGGAAGTAAATAGCTGGCATAGAACTCCAGCTTCAGAGAAATGACCTGAAGTCCATTCCCAACCTTTAGCTAATTTGGTTTGTGACCTAGGCAGGCTATGATTCTTCTGAGCCTATGTTGCCTCTTGTGTAAAATCAGGGACTTTGACTAAATCTGTGAGTTTTATTCCATTCCAATTTTTCTTCAAAGAGCAAATCATATATGAAACAGGTAGAAGTGGAGCTGTCTGGCTAAAAGGAGAATGGGGACTCTGAAACTGTGACTTTCTCATCCCTAAATTCTGCTGTGTTCTCTGTGGAGCCTTAGTTTTCTGTGGGACATAGTTTGAAAGCCATGGCTTATAACAAATTCCTTCTAATGCACTAAAATATGCTGGTCCATTTTTTGCCTTTGTATGTTTTTTTCACCTTATTATATGTAAAAATGAAGTTCCAGATGTGCGTGCTACCCTTACTCATGTTGGACTTCAAGATACCTCCACTCGCTGGAACCTAATTAATCTCTACCTGGAAATCAGCGGAAAGGCCATGGAGAAAAGAGAGTGATTTTGTTAAAGTTAGCATATATGTTAGTCCTTAAGGAGCTGATATAGCTTTTTATTTAGTATGAGATATAAAATGAATACTAACAGTTTATTAGGCTTTTTAAATTTTCCATAGCAACATTCAGTTACTTCCAAGCTATTACTTAACACACTTGAAAAGCAATAGATACTGCCCTTGTCTAACTCAATAGTCACAAATGCCATCAAGATGTCTTTTCCACCTTTTACCTTTCATAATCTGTGCCAGACACTGTATTATGTCTCCATTAAACTGGGAGTAACAGTCTGGACTTCTATGAAGAGAAGTGTGAGAAAAATGTGAGATTTAGTGGGAAAGTAAGAATGAAATGAGAGATTTTAAAACTCATTTAATATTTTCCAGTATTTCACTTGTGAATCTGGGCAAAAATTTCCTAACCTCTTCCAGCCAGGACAAAACTGGAGCCGTAGATACCCAAGACCTCTTTTCTAAGCTTGTGTGTGCCTCTCCCAGAGCCACTCTTTTTCTGGGTTCTGGGTCTGTCTCTCTTCTGTTGAGCTTTGGTATCTGATGTGGTATCTCTTTCCCAAAGTCAACTGCCCTCCATAGTCATTTGTGTGATATTTAAGGGCCAGTGAAGGGTTGGAAGAGAATTTCTGAAGGGAGAAGCCCTTCAGGTTGGAATAGAGGCAGCTGTTTCCACTATGTACTCTTTAAGAGTTAGGAGTAAAAGGTGAGCTCTATTAAATTTGAATGCAAAATGTATTCTCCAAGACTTCTTCAGCACAAAAGTAAACAACCTGTAAAAATGAGTATTTAATCTTTTATCCAATTTATGTGTTGTCAAAGTATTTGTAAGTGGGGTAGAAAGAAGTAGTATCTATACATGGGGAGTGAATCTTTAGGAGAAGAGCTTTTTGAGGAAAAGATAATAGCATATGTGAGTAGTCTTTAGTTTAAATCATATAAATATGCACATTTTAGATAACCCTTATTAATGGCAAGATAAGATTCTTTGAATAAAAGCTTCTCCCTTTATCTGCTATTGAGATAATGCTTTCTCAAGACCTGCCCAGCAATGCTTTGGTCCTGTTCTTCATTTTATAAGGCCTGTATGTAATGTTACTCTCAATGAGATGTTATGAAAAACATTCTAGTAAATATTGGGAAACCTGTTAGTCAAAATGTATCAAGGCATTGGATACATTTTCATAATCACCTCAAAGTGTTTATTATGTTCTGTATATTGTTTCAGATCCTGCTCTGAACATTTATTGAGGGAATATCTATTTATGAAAGATTTACATAAGAATACTCAATATGTGGATTTTGAAATATAGTTTTAGATTTTTTGCACATCTCATAATCAAGTAGATACACATAACTCAAATTAGTGAGATATTCCAGAAACAGTACTAATTTCAAAATCAAAGCTACAAACTAAACATCCATATCTTGCTTTCCTCATTTCTAACTCTAGAATATTATGAATCAAAGAAAGTGTGGTTAAAAGCTGGCTCTAACATATGTGAATTATTTTTAAGCAAGTTTTCTGAAATATTTGTATCCCTATGAATAGAGAAACATTAATCATAATACATGTATTATCATATTTTTGCTTC
>NW_007157487.1:0-3197 GCF_000164805.1 Carlito syrichta | reverse complement strand
ATCTTTCTTACCTGTCTTTTCTCACTTCTTCCCAGCCCTGTGTCTCTCTCTCACCTGATAGTTGGTATGTATATCTGTTTTCCCTCTTGCACTTCTCCCTTTCGCTTATTTTGACTTATGATTTTATCATTGTAACTGTTAGTTTAGATCACGTCTGTTGTTGACCTTCTGACCTACACTGTCTCTCGATTTTATTGACCTGTGTCTGTGTAGCTATCAGTACTCCTTAGGCAATCTTTCTTACGTGTCTTTCTTCACTTCTTCCTGATCCTGTGACTGTTTTTCACCTGATAGCTGGTATGTATATCTGTTATCCCTCTCGCACTTCTCTCTTTCGCTCATTTTGACTTATGATTTTATCATTGTAACTGTTGGTTTAGATCACGTTTGTTGTTTACCTTCTGACTTACACTGTTTCTCGATTTTATTGCCCTGTCTCTGTGTTGCTTCAGTACTCTTTAGTACTATGTAGCTATCAGTACTCTTTCTTACGTGTCTTTCTTCACCTCTTCCCAGCCCTGTGTCTCGTTCTCACCTGATAGATGGTATGTATATCTGTTTTCCCTCTCGCGCTTCTCTCTTTCTAACTCCCTATTGACCCCCCCTTCCTCCATTATTTTCCTCTTCTATATGCCCCCTTTTTAAATCTAGGGACCAAGACTGCAAACTGCTGAATAGACAGACTGTAAAGCAGAGGGAAAAGTGAACAAAACCAGAAGACCCTCATAAGGAAGAACAGGTCATTGCAGAAGAGAAATAAAAGCAACCCCACCTTCCCTCAAAAACAGAATTGAAGAGGGGGAGGGAAAGGGGTAAAGGGAGAAAAATCTACAGAAATGAAGAAAAAACCAAAAGAAGAGTATGGGTCTCTCCCAGACGCCTGGGAGAGCAGACACTGAGAAAATTGACTTTGGAATACAAACAATGAAAAGTCCCCAGAATGAAGGGTCTCAAAATGCAAATGTAGATATCAAGACAATAATGGAGAGACTAAAAAGAATTGAGGAGACACAAGAAGAAACTAGGAAGGAGCTGATATCTGAGATAACAGTAATAAAGAATACTGTGAATGAAATAAATAACAAATTGATAAGCATGGAAAGCAGAATTACCCAAGCAGAAGAAAGAATCTCAGAGCTTGAGGACCAAAATATAGAAATAACCCAAACTCTTAAAAACACAGAAAATAAGCTAAAAAAGACAGAACAAAACCTTCAAGAGATGAGTGACTACCTCAAGAGGCCTAACCTAAGAATAATCGGACTCCCTGAGGCAGAAAGAGAAACAGAGACCACATTGGAACAAACTTTCCACGAGATCATTCAAGAAAATTTCCCTTATCTAATCAGTGATACAAAAATTCAAACACAAGAGATTCAGAGAACCCCCGCAAGACAACAAATGAGAAGATCAACTCCTAGACACATAATAATTCGCCTAAATAAAGTAGGCAGAAAAGAAAAAATCCTAAGGCAGCAAGAGAAAAAGGCCAGATCACCCACCATGGAAGACCAATCAGAATAGCAGCAGATTTATCTGCAGAAACCCTGCAGACTACGAGAGCTTGGAGCCCTATCTTCAAAGTCCTAAAGGATAAACAATTTCAATCAAGAATAACCTACCCAGCCAAGCTAAGCTTCATCAGTGAGGAGGAATTAAAATCTTTCCCAGATATCCAATCCCTAAGAACTTATGCAGCCACAAAACCATCTCTACATGAAACACTTAAGAAAGTACTAAACACAGAAGAAAAAGAAAAAAGAACAGCGTTCTTCACAAGAGTACACGGAAAAGAATAAAATATACACGAACCAACCCCAAAAGCAAAAGAAAGACAAAAAAAAAAAAAAAGAAAAAGAAAAAAGAAAAAACCAAGTGGAAGAACAACAACTCAATAAGAACTCCATGATAGGGACGAACTCTCACATTTCAATAATTAGTCTGAATGTGAATGGACTAAACGCACCACTGAAAAGACATAGAATGACAAAATGGATAAAATATCCTAGGCAACAATATACTGCCTTCAAGAGACCCATCTCACTAGAAAGGACATACACAGACTCAAAGTAAGAGGATGGGAAACAAATTTTCAGGCGAATGGAACACAAAAGAAAGGAGGAGTCGCGATCCTAATTTCAGACAAAATACCATTTAAGCTATCAAAAATTAAAAAAGATACAGAGGGCCACTACATAATGATAAAAGGGTTCACTCCATCAACAAGAAATATCTATCCTAAACATATATGCACCCAACATAGGCACACCAACATTCATAAAGCAACTTCTAGGAAAACTAAAGAAAGACATTGACTCTAACACCATAATAACTGGGGTCTTTAATACACCACTCACAACCTTAGACAGATCATCAGGACAAAAAATCAGCAAGGAGATCCGGAACCTCAATGAGACTCTGGACCAAATGGACTTAATTGATACCTATAGAACACTCCATCCAAAGACCACAGAATACACATTCTACTCATCACCACATGGAACATATTCTAAGATTGACCACATAATTGGACACAAATCAAGTATAAGCAAATTTAAAAGGACTGAAATTCTGCCATGCACCTTCTCGGACCACAGTGGAATAAAAATAAACATTGACACCAACAAAGTCCCCCCAAAACCCACAAAGACATGGACACTAAACAGCATGATGCTAAATAACTCCTGGGTCAATGATGACATCAAAATAGAGATCAAAAGATACCTGGAAACAAATGAAAATAAAGAAACATCTTACCAAAATCTCTGGGATGCCTTAAAAGCTGTAATAAGAGGGGAATTTATATCCCTACAAACACACATGAGGAAAATGGAAGGAACAGAAATTGACAACCTAACAAGCCACCTAAAGAGGCTGGAAAAGCAAGACCACAAAAACCCTAATTTCAGCAGAAGAATCCAGATCACCAAAATAAAAGCCCAAATCCAGGACATAGAAGACAAAAAAATACAAAAAAATCAATGAAACAAAAAGCTGGTTCTTCGAAAGGGTAAACAAGATTGATGGTCCCGTAGCTAGACTGACCAAGAAAAAACGAGAAAAAAACCAAATAAGCATAATCAGAAACACAAAAGATGAGTCACATCTGACCCTGAAGAAATACAAAGATCATTAGAGACTACTACGTACACTTGTATGGAAACAAACTTGAAACCAGAAGGAAATGGAAGACTTTC
>NW_007157486.1:0-782 GCF_000164805.1 Carlito syrichta | reverse complement strand
TTCCTGCAATGACCTGTTCTTCCTTATGAGGGTCTTCTGGTTTGGTTCACTTTTCCCTCTGTTTTACAGTCTGTCTATTCAGCAGTTTGCAGTCTTGGTCCCTAGATTTAAAAAAGGGGGCATATAGAAGAGGAAAATAATGGAGGAAGGGGGGGTCAATAGGGAGTTAGAAAGAGAGAAGCGCGAGAGGGAAAACAGATATACATACCATCTATCAGGTGAGAACGAGACACAGGGCTGGGAAGAGGTGAAGAAAGACACGTAAGAAAGAGTACTGATAGCTACATAGTACTAAAGAGTACAGAAGCAACACAGAGACAGGGCAATAAAATCGAGAAACAGTGTAAGTCAGAAGGTAAACAACAAACGTGATCTCAACCAACAGTTACAATGATAAAATCATAGGTCAAAATGAGCGAAAGAGAGAAGTGCGAGAGGGATAACAGATATACATACCAGCTATCAGGTGAAAAACAGTCACAGGATCGGGAAGAAGTGAAGAAAGACACGTAAGAAAGATTGCCTAAGGAGTACTGATAGCTACACAGACACAGGTCAATAAAATCGAGAGACAGTGTAGGTCAGAAGGTCAACAACAGACGTGATCTAAACTAACAGTTACAATGATAAAATCATAAGTCAAAATAAGCGAAAGGGAGAAGTGCAAGAGGGAAAACAGATATACATACCAACTATCAGGTGAGAGAGAGACACAGGGCTGGGAAGAAGTGAAAAAAGACAGGTAAGAAAGATTTCCTAAAGAATACTGATAGCTGGCCTTA
>NW_007157485.1:0-631 GCF_000164805.1 Carlito syrichta | reverse complement strand
TCCATAAGTCAAAATAAGCGAAAGGGAGAAGTGCAAGAGGGAAAACAGATATACATACCAACTATCAGGTGAGAGAGAGACACAGGGCTGGGAAGAAGTGAAAAAAGACAGGTAAGAAAGATTCCCTAAAGAATACTGATAGCTGGCCTTAGGAAATGAGGTAAAGTTTGTTGCTAGGTGGGCAGGGCAATGGAAGTCTCTTCCTGGAGAATGGCAAGGCAGTTTAAGCAGATCTGTTTTTCTCCGCTTGTCTGGGTCCTCTGGTTTGGGGTCTCACGCTGAGTGCCTCAGCCAGGGTGGACCCGGAGTTCCAGAGCTCCAAAGTTCCAAAGGGCAGGCTCTAGACAGCGAGAGTGGCACTGGGACCCAACAGAGGACTTCAGCCAGAAATGGAACCAGCGTCTCTGAGGGGCGGGTGCCCAGAGCCTCCCTGTGTGACCGGCGGCTTGATGCCAGGTGCCCGGGCTGGAGACAATGCAGCCGGGGAGTGATCTGGAGGGGGCTGGGACCGGAGACTTCCACACACGAGTAGAACGGCAGCAGTGGGGCAGGGGCGCAATATCTGGCCTTGCGTGGGACTGAAGTTCCCAGGCCTGCCCCCAGCGCGATTGGTGGTGGGCTGGGGGATGGG
>NW_007157484.1:0-14605 GCF_000164805.1 Carlito syrichta | reverse complement strand
GCCTGGCTTATGATAACTTTTGTTGCTCTGAGGTCTTTGACTGAGATTGATATAGTTACTCCTGTTTTCTTCTGATGATTTCTAGCATAGTATAGTTTTCTTAATACACATTTTAGAATTTATGTGTATTTATATTTAAAGTGAGTTTTTTATTACAGCATATATTTGTGTCTTTTTAATATATAGACTCTGTCAATCATTGTCTTTTAACTGATGCTTTAGATCATTGATGTTCAAAGCAATTGTTTGATTAAAATTCACTATTTTTATAAACTTTTTTCTACTTGTTGCAATTTTTTTTCTTAATTTTTAGGTTCTACAATTTTTTTTTATCTTTTGTGACTTTGAGCATTTAAAATGATCTCATTTTCTTTCTTTTCTTAGTATATCAGTTATATATCTTTTTAAAAAATTAGTGTTTGTCCTAGAGTTTGCAATGTACACTTACAACAAATCCAACGCCACATTCAAATATCATTTCACAGGTAGTGCAAATACTTTATAATGGCAAAAGAATAATAATTTCTTTCTTCCATGCCTTATATTATTGCTGTCATTCATTTTTCTTATATATGTACATATATGCATATATCTATAAACAAACACACATAGGCATACATAATTGAATATATTATAGTTATTATTTTAAAAAATTGTTACCTATTAGGTCAATTACAGTTAAAAAAATGGCAATTTTGACCTTAAATAGGTCAATTAAGAGTAAGAAAAATAATCTTTCTTTATATAGATCAGAGTTTCTGAGCCTAAATTATTTTTCATTTCTCTAAGGAACACTCTAACATATCTTTTAAGGAAGTTCTACTGGAAAGAAGCTTTCTCAATTTCTGTTTGGTTTTAGTTTGACTTCATTTTTTAAGGATACCTTTTCAGGGTAACAAATTCAGGTTGATGGGTTCTTTCTCTCTTAACAGCTTGAATATTTCAGGTAAGGATTGGATTTTGTTTCAGGGTTGGTAATGTTTTGTTCTGATTTATTTTTATTTCCCCCTCCTCTGACTTCTTCAGGCTATTTTTGCTTATCTTTGATTTTGAACAGTTTGATATGTTTAGGCATTTTGTTTGTTTGGCATTTATTCTACCTTTTGCTGAGATTTCTAAATCTGTGGTGTGGCAGCAGTCATTAACTTGGAGGAATTTTTTGTTATTACACCTTTAACTATTTCTTCTTTTTATTTCTGTGTTTCCCTTCCTTCTGATATTCCCACTCTACATATTTATTTATTTATTTATTGTCCAACAATTGTTGAGTTTTTGTTGTTGTTGTTGTTTGGGGTTTTGTTTTGTTTTGTTTTGTTGGTCTTTATTTTCTTTGCTTTTCAATTTTGAAGGTTTTTGTTAAGATATTCTCAAATTCAGGGATTCTTTTTTTGGTCAATGTAAACTCTACTAATAAACTCATCAAAAGCATTCTTTATTTCTGTTTCAGTGTTTTTGATCTCTAACATTTTTTTTTCTTATTTCCTAAGATTTCCATCTTTCTTCTTACATTGCCCACCTGTTTTTGCATGCAGTCTATTTTATTTATTAGAGTTCTCAGGGTATTAATCATAATCAACTTGGTTTCCAATCTGCTGTCTTGAACATCATTGCCATATCTGAGTCTAGCTCTGATGCTTACTTTGTATTTTCAAATACAAATGCATACTGTCTTTTTTGCCTTTCAGTTTGCTGGATGAGTTTTTCCTGGTACATAGAAATGATGGATTAGATAAAAGTAATTGATGTACATAGGCTTTTAGTAATTGGTTAAAGTTTAAGGGGTGAAAAAATGTTCTACATTTGTATAATTATGTCTCTGTCTTTCAGTGAGTATGTGCCTCTGAACTTCACAAGTATATCTCAGTCCCAATCTTCTCTAAGTTGGAACAAAATGGGTAGATAGAGCTGAAGTAGGGAATTTTTTTAAATAAAAAAATTAACTTAAATTTACAAAATTATTTTGTATTTCCCAATTAATTTAAACATCTAGTTGAAATAGATAATTTTATTTTTAAATTTAAAGAATATTTATTTATATATTATGTTATTATAGAGATGTGGAGTACAAACAAGGATTAATTATACAAGTAGGCTTCATGCAGGTGGAGTTCGGGACTCCAACTGGCCCTTACTTCCCCTGGTTTAGAGCCAGGCAGTCTTTGTATTATTTCATGTCTCCCCTCCCTTCCTTCCTCCCCTGGCAGAGCTCAGAAACTACCATTCCCTCCCTTGTGGTAATATGACTGGTGTTCAGGAATTACTTATAAATAAGGACATAAAATTGGGTAATTTTTTTTTTTTTTTTTTACCATTAGGTTTGCTAGGCTTTCAAAAATTCTTTATGCTTTAGGCTCCAGTAAAGAAGTTTTTTCTTGTTTGGAAGAACATAATTCTCTGGCATATTTTAAAAGAGTTATTTTTCCCTTCTCCTGTCACTAGCATCAGGGTATTCTTTTTCTGATATTTATTGTGAGAACTTAGTCATGCTTCGGTAGGTAAAACTCACAGAAGCGTGAAGATATCCCTATGATCTAACTTCTCTGACTGATCTAAGAATGAGTAGTAGATATTTTAGTTTATCTTTTCACTTGTCAGATGGAGTAGAAGACTTAAGTCTCATTTAATGAAACCAAGAATCATTATAGACTTAATCTTTGCTTATTAACATTTTCTTTAATTTTAAATTTTTATTTTTTATTTTTTATTTTTTTTATTTTTTTTTGAGTTGAGTCTCACTCTGTCACCCAGACTGGAGTGCAGTGGCTGCTCCTGGCCACCGCAGCCTCAACCTGCTGGGCTCCGGCGATCCTTCCGCCTCAGCCTTCCAATTGGCCGGAATTACAGGCATGCGCTACCACGCCCGGCTGATTTTTTGATTTATTGTAGAGATGAGGTCTCGCTGCCCAGGCGGGTCTCCAACCCGCGGGCTCAGGCAATCCACTCACCTCAGCCTCCCAAAGGCGTGGGATTATAGGCTGAGCCACCGAGCCCGGCTTTTAAATTTTTATTTTACCATACATAATTTAAAAATATTTCTTTAAATTGTATGTTTTTATTTAATATTTTTCTAGGCTTAGAAATATATTCTCAGCCTTCATTGTAAAATAATTAAATTTTATTTGTTCTTAATTGTGTTTGATTTTCTCCTATTTGTGTTTTATGTTTATAGTTTCTGTCTAAAGTTAATTTTGGTAAAAAAATGTTTAGCCACTTGTTCCAACACCAATTGTTGTCAATTATAAGTCTTTTCTTCTGTGTCAACCTGCTGTCTTTCCTTTAATATGAAATCACAATATATTCTTGGGACCAGACTTTGTAATAAGAGCTTGTGCTATTCATAATTCTCAAAAATCTGATAATTGCTATAACTTTACATTTTAACAGCTCATATTATATTTCTAAATTCATTACTCTATATTGGCTGAAATTTTCACGTTTGTGTTTTTATTTTTCCATAATTAACTATCTCTTTGACAGATTTTAGTATAGCTGTCACGAAAAATTTTTTATATTACATTGAATATTAATTTTCAAACTAAAGTTTTATGATTCTTGCATCTGTATAGCTTGTACTTTTAATTTTCTTCACATCTATGTTTGTGTTCTTATGTGATTTTGATTATATTGCTGTTGTTACATTTTCTAATTATTATTTCAATGTTGTAAAGCTATTGATTTTTATTTATTTATTTGTTAGTTTTGAATTTTGTTTTTATCCAAAGTCAGTTCACCTGAAATAATTTCACTCTTTTATAATATTTAAGTTTCTTATTTAATTGTATTATATTTTATTTTAAAGATGTGGGGTACAGTTCAGGATTAGGTATAAAAATGGTCATCATACAGGTAAAGTTTGGACCTCCCTTTGGTCCCCACTTTGACTGGTTAGAGGTTAGGTATGCTTATTGATGTTATGTTCCTAACCCCGTCCCCGGTAGTATCCCACTACTGGGAATCCCTTTCTTATATATAGTAGTATGGCAAATATTCAGGGTTCACTTATGAGTGAGAACATGTGATACTCAGTTCTTTGTTTCTGTTATAGATCACTGAGTATGATAGATTCCAAACTCATCGAAGTTGCCACAAAGCCCATAGGTTTGTCCTTCTTTGTGGCTGTATAATATTCCATTGTATATATGTACCACATATTTTTTTACCCGAAAAGCAGCATGATTGGTTCCTTGTTTTTACTATTGTGAATAGTGCTGCAATAAACATTCTTGGGCAGGTATCTCTTTTTGTAAACTGCTTTGAGTTGCTCCAGGTATAAACCCAGTAAGGGGATTGCTGGGTCATATGGAAGGTCAATTTCTAGTTCTTTTAGTAATCACTACACTGTTTTACAAAGGGATTGCACTAGTTTGCATTTCTGCCAGCAGTGTAGAAGTGTTTCTTTTTCTCCGCATCCTCATCACCGTCTGTTGTTACTTGTCTTATCAATGATAGCCATTCTTATTGGGATTAAATGGTATCACAATGTGATTTTGATTTGCATTTCTCTGATGATTAGTGAGGCTAAACACTTTTTCATTTGTCCACTGGCTGATCACATATCTTCATTTGAGAAATATTTATTCATGTCTTTTGCACACTTTTTAATGGGGCGTTTTGTTTTTTCCCTTTCAGCACATTTTAGTTTTTTGTAGAACCTGGATGTTAGGCTTTTGTCAGATACTGAGTTGGCAAATTTTTTTCCCCATTCTGTGGGATGTCTTCCCACTCTCTTGATGGTTTCTTTTGCTTTGCAGCTTTTCAGTTTGATCAGGTCTCGCTTATCTATCTTAATTCTTATGCATGGGCAGGTGAGATTTTGATCAGGAATTTGTTGCCAGTTCCAATTTCCATAAGGTTGTCTTCTGTATTTTCCAAGGTTCTTATAGTTTGAGGTTTTATATTTACATATTTGACCCATTTCGAATTAATTTTTGTGTATGGTAATAGGTAGAGGTCCCATTTCAATCTTCAGCATGTGTACAGTCAGTTTTCCAAGCACCATTTACTGAAGAGGTTCTCTTCTCCTCAGTGGTGGAGGCTTTGAAGATGATTAGTTGAGAAATTGAGGTTTTGCTTCCAGAATCTCTAGCCTGTTCTAATGGTCTATATGCCTGTTCCTGTACCAAGGTCAGACATTTTTGATTATTGTAGCCTTACAGTGAAGTTAGAATTCTGGAAATGTGATACCTCCTGCTTTGTTTCTTTTGCTGAGAATTGTTTTGGCTATTTGTTATCATTTATGTTTCCATGTGAATTTCTATATTATCATTTCCAGGTCTGAAAAGAATGATGTTGGTAATTTAATGGGTCTTGCATTGAATCTGTAGATTGCCTTTGGTAGGATGGACATCTTAGCAATGTTGATTCTCAATCCATGAAAAACACAGAATATTTTTCCATTTGTTTGTGTCATTTTTTATTTCTTTGAGCAGTGTTTTGTAGTTTTCATTGTAAAGGTCTTTAACTTTTCTGATTAGGAAGATGCCAAGATTTCATTTATTTTGTAGCTATTGTGAATGAGATTGTGCTTTTTATTTGGTTTTCTGCCTGCTTGTTGTTGGTGTATAAGAATGCAACTTTCTTTTGTTCATAGATTTTGTACCCCAAGACTTTGCCAAAGTCCTTTATAAGTGAAAGCAGGTTTTGACAGGTTTCCTTCGTTTTTGAGGTATAGAATTGTATCACCAGCAAAGAGGGATAACTTAACTTCCTCTTTCCTCTTTGGATACTCCAATTTTCTTCTCTAGTCTAATTGCTCTAGCTAGTACTTCCAACACATGGTTGAACAAGAGAGGTGAGAGTGGGCAGCCTTGACTTTTTCTGGTTTTCAGGGGAAATATTTTCAGTTTCTGTTCATTTAGCAATATGTTGGCTGTGGGTTTAACATAGATGGCACTTAATATTTTAAGGTATGTTCCTTCTACGCCAAGATGTTTGAGGGTTTTTATCAAGAAGCAATGCAAAATTTTATCAAAAGCTTTTCTAAATCTAATGATGTAATCATGTGGTTCTTGTTTTTACATCTGTTGATATATTTAACTATATTTATGGTCTTATGGATGTTGAGTCAACCCTGCATCCTAGGAATGAAGCCTACATGGTCATTGTGGATGAGTTTTGAGTTGTGTTGTTGGATTTGATTTGCTAGAAACTTGTTGAGAATTTTTGCGTCTATGTTCATTAGGGATATTGGCCTGTTGTTCTCTTTTTTTGTTGGATTTTTACCCGGTTTGGATATGAATGTGGTGTTAGCATCATAAAATAATTTCAGGAAAAATCATCTTTCTCAATTGCCTGGAGTACTTTCAATGGATTTGTATCAGCTCCTCTTTGTAAGTTTTGTAGAATTCCAATGGAAAGTCATCTGGTCCAGGACTTTTTTTATAGAGAGTTTTCTGATGATGGAGTCACTTTCCTGGGTTTTTATTGGTCTATTTAGTATCTCAACGTCTCCTTGTTTCAACCTTGGGAGGTTGTGTGATGTCAGAAAATTCTCTCATTTAGGTTATCAAGTTTGTTTCTGTACAGTGTGCATAGTAATCTTGGAATAATCTTTTGTATTATTTCAGGGTCAGTTGTGATTTGATCTTTTGCATTTCTGCTTGTGTTTATTTGGACTTTTTCTCTTTTTCTTGGTCTTTCTGTTTAGATGTACATTAATCTTGTTTATTCTTTCAAAAAAACAGCTTTTTGTTTTTTGGATTTTTTTCTATAATTTTGCTTTCTGTGTCCATTACTTGGGTTTTTACTATAGTGTTCTGGATTCTTCTGCTGAAGTTAGAATTTTGGTGGTCTTGCTTTTCCAGTTCCCTCAAGTGATTTGTTAGGCTGTTAACTTGTGTGATCTTTTCATTTTGTTGATGTTTGTTCATAGAGATATACGTTCCTCTCTTAGAACTACTTTTATGGCAACACAGAGGTTTTGGTAGGATGTTTCTTTGTTTTCATTTGTTTCTAGTAATCTTTAATTTGTTTTGATTTCTGTGTTGAACCACTAGTTGTTCAGCATCACGTCATTTAGTGCCCAAGTCTTTGTGGGTTTTGGGAGAATCTTAATTTATTAGCTATTAGCTGTTCATTAAAATAATGTAAATTTGATTTGAGGGAATTTTTTTCTGCTGACTTATCCTTTCAAATGAGATTCTGCCTAATAAAAATTAAAGAACAGTCATTGCTTTTTTGGTCAAACTTCTGATATTATTATTTCTTTTTTTTTAATGGATTGGTTTCATTGACTAAAAATCAATGTATATTTGATCAAACTTCTTTTCAATATTTCTAAAAATTATATACATACACGTATTTTTCATTTTACCATGAAAAAATTAACTAGAGTTTTCTAATATTGAGTCATTTTAATTTTTTTCTCTCTTGTTTTTAAATTGGAGTCTCACTGTGTCACCCAGGCTGGAATGCAGTGGCACATTCATGGCTACTGCAGCCTCGACCTGATGGGCTCAGGCAATCCTTCTGCCCCAACCTTCCAAATAGCTGGAATCACAGACATATGCCACCATGTCTGGCTAATTTTTTGATTTATTATAGAAATGAGGTCTCGTCATGTTGCTCAGGCTGGTCTTGCAGTCCTGGATTCGGGCAATCCTCTTGCCTACCAAAGTGCTGGGGTTACGGATTTCAGCCACCACACGCAGCTTGAGCCATTTTATATTCCTTGATTTTTTTTGAAACATACTTGAAAATTCAATGATTATTTCATTTACTTTTTTATTTTTAGATGTTTAAGTTCATAGACATAATGGATTTTCACTTTCATGTTTTTATTGCCAAAATTGTCATGTTTTTTATTAGGCAATTCAGTGTATTGATAGAATTTTCAAAAACGAACCAAAAAATAAAAACTCATTTTATCTTGTTTGAACATAAAATGCTTTATAAAAGCATAGTAGGTATCAAACACCATTATCAAAAACAACCATAAAGTGGCTTGGTGGTTGTTGGAACACTAAACGATTAATACGATTCCTATTTGTCAGAGTGTGAGACTAAGCACAAAAGTCCAAGGTGAGTGGTGCCAATGCAGTGGTGTGTCCAGACACCCTACAGCCTGGAGCATGTGGAAGAAGGTAGGAAATCAAGTGCAGGAGTGATAGGGAATAAACATCTTGGGTCTCTGTTTAATATGAAACAAACTTTTGATGGATTATCTACTTCTTGACTTTTATGACAAAAGAAGAAATAAATGTTTAAATAGTGCTTAAATATTCTTATGTTTTTAAAACTTTATTATTTCTGTCATTAGTAGATACACTTTTTTTAAAGCTGGGGTCTCACACTGTCATCCAGGGTAGAGTGCAGTGGCATGATCATATCTCACTGCAGCCTCAACCTCCTGCACTCAGGTAATCCTCCCAGATCCTGAGAACCTGGGATTACAAGGCATGGACCACCACACCTGGCTAATTTTTTAAAAAAGTTTTTGTAGAGATGTGGTCTTGTTATATTACCCAGGTTAGTCTCAAACTCCTAGGCTCAAGTAATCCTCCTGTCTCAGCCTTCCAAAGTATTAAGATTATGGGTATGAGCCACCATGCTGAGCTGATTTAATTGTAATTGTTACAGTCTTTACACAATATTCTGTGCATTTTATATTTTCCTGTTTGCAAAATTTAAATTGATGCATTTATAACCTGGCAGAATATCCAGTTTGGCAGGAAAAGTCAATGGTAATAATTAGAACTGTTTCTATTTACTAAAATAGCAGTCCAAATGAAATAATCCATCCCTGTGAAAATCACAGAGATTAATGATATGGGCAAAATTTTGAATGATGCAGCTACAAAGATGCTTATCACCTACCCATTAATTTATCTGGTTTGAACAATCCAACAGTCTGACATGTGTTAGAAAATGAGAATAGATTATAAGGATATTAATTGGGTAGTGACTCCAATTAAAATCTTTTACATTACTATGATTTCATGGCTGAGTTTAAGAAAGGCTGTAAGTTGTCAAGGTAGACAGAAGACAGAAGCCAATATTATGGTGTAGCAAGGAATTAAATTTTTTTTTGAGTTGGAGTCTTACTCTGTCACCCAGACCGGAGTGCAGTGGCCGCTCCCGGCCACCGCAGCCTCAACCTGCTGGGTTCCGGTGATCCTTCTGCCTCAGCCTTCCAAGTAGCCGGAATTACAGGCATGCACTACCATGCCCGGCTGATTTTTTGATTTATTGTAGAGATGAGGCCTCGCTGCCCAGGCGGGTCTTGAACCCATGGGCTCAGGCAATCCACTCACCTCAGCCTCCCAAAGACGCAGGAATACAGGCTGAGCCACCGAGCCCAGCTTGAATTAAATTTTTTAAAAAACAGATTTCCACATTTCACAGGACAAAGATTATTGAATTCTACCCTATGTCCTACATACTATTACAGTCTATCATTAGTTGCATTACAAATTGCCTCAGATTATAAATGGTGCCAGATACACTAAGGGATAATGGTAAAAGCTCCAAAACAATATTAATTTTTTAAAAAATTTCTTCCAACGTCACTGCATATGTGTATATGTTTATATATATGTACCAGGGGTGCCAAAAAATTTACACATTCTAATCAATGTCTTCTGTGTATTACTTTTAGATGTTGAATTGAATTACAGTAGCAATGTGTAATTGCAAAAGTCAATAGTAACATTTTCATCTTTTGCTATTGGGATATATTGAGTGTTACAACTTTAATAGAGTTTTTTCCTTTCTAAAAATGTGTAAACATTTACTGTCTATCTGTATCTGACTGTCCCTGTCTCTGTTTCTCTCTCTCTCTCTGAATACACCCCACCACACACACAACCACACATAAACATATTTGAGTTTTTTTAAATTTTCAAATATGCAAATTGCTGTATATCATATGAATGTCAAAATTAGTATAGATGAAACCTAATCTACTATATATACTTTGTGTTCTGTGGTACCTTCACTGTTGTAAAATTTGTGCCTTAAAAAGTGAAGAATTTTGCTATTTAATTTTTAGTTCAGTTAAATGAGTATGCAAGTAATGACTACTGGATTTTAAAAGTGCAAATTGATGTTATTTGAATATTTCATTTACATATGCAGATTTTTTTTTTGTTTTTAGCTGAAAATTACACAAAGTGCAAGTCTGAACACTATGCATATATTTTTCCTGTCATAATAATACATAAATTCCACTCAAATAAGAGATTGCAGTCTTATGGAAAATATTTTTAAAAGCTGTTGATTTAAATTAGATGCAAAAAAGCATTTCTTTATGAATCCATAAGTTTTTCATGGTTTGAAAATGCAAAATTTGGATTTCAATTGAAATCAATTGGTCTAGAAAATATGCTTCTACATTTTTAAAGCAGGAGAATAATGTATTTTTTCTTTTCCATTATTTTTATAAATATACAATCTTTTATAGGATATAGTTAAAAGAATATATAAAAATATGTATTTGTGGAATATTTTAGAGTTTGTATTTTGCATGGTGTAGTTAAGTTAAATTATATTTTAACTTTAAAATAAAATGAGAAGAAAGAGAATAGTATTTCATGAGACTTTCTGGATTTCTACATTGAAATTTTCACTCATGATGAAATTATCTTATCGACAAACTCTGCAATTAATAATATTATTAAAAGATACTGTATCTGAAAGTTTAAAAACTAATCATGTAAATAAAATATTTATTTTTTCATTCAAATATGCCTCTGTTTCTATGTAAGTTTCAGAAATTCAATTAGATTAAAACTTTGTGGGAAAAGAAAAGAATTTGTTGCTGAAGTTCGATAAAGATTATTTATGCTTACAAATTTACTCTGAAAATCAGAGATGAGAGTAAGGCTAAGGATCTGGAAAACCATATAGAATTATATAACTGACACTGAGATTCAAAAGGGGGAGGGTGAAAAGGGTTACAGGATGAAAAATCACCTATCGAATCTAATGTGCACAGGAAGGGTGTGGGGAGTACACTTAAAACCTAGACTTTTTCATGACTGTACAATGCATCCATGTAACTAAAAACTATTTGTAACCCCAAAGAGATGAAATAAAGTAATAATAAAAATAAAATCATATAGCAAAAAGTCTCTTTAGTCAACCAGAAAACATCACTCAGATAACCGCTGAAATTTAAGAATATTAAGCTCAACATCCTAAATTTACTCACATATAGTATCTTATATGAGTAATTCACTTTAGTTTTAAGACTACACTCTAATAACACCGAGTTTTACTTTTATGAAAGGTGTAATTCTTTTTCAAAATGATTTCACAGTATAGTGACTAAAATAACCACATTTCTCTAGAATATGTGCCTTTTAATATTTTAATTTGAATAAAATATATTTATAATATCACACCCAGATCTTAACAAGAGTTTTTAAATTTCAGAGTGAAGAATCATGTTGAATGCAGAGTTGTGAATAATCTAAGCCACTCTAAAACTTCTAATTTCTTCTTTCTGTTTTAATTCTGATGTCAAGACATTTACTGAGTTTTAAAATTCTCCAGCTTTCTCTGAGGTTCAACCAATACAATATAAACCAGAGACATTTTATTGACAAATGATGGGTATGGCATTTTTGTGCAAGCACATTAGTTTCTAAGGAAACATATAGCAAATATTCTTTTTTTCTATTTTTTTAACAGAATGTTATAATTTATTTTTGAAGTTACTTTGCATGACTTAGGTATTATATTACTAATAGAAATATACTACTAGACTTAATAATAGACAACTATGACCTGCAAGTGTAGAAAAGAATAAATCCTTTCTGGAAAGCAGTCTTTCAGACTTACAAATGTGCCTTTAGTTTTAGATATTTTTCTTAAACTTCAGCAAGAAACGTAATTTTTAACAAGAAAATTCTACTTTTTTTGGTAGCTAAACCTTTAAGGCTGGCTAAGAACAAATTCAGTAGAGTGAAAAATCACCTCATGACTCTTGAATTTTCACAAGCTAAATAAAACTGTTTGTGGTGATCCCTGGAAAACTTTTTCTGACACTCAATACGAGTTGAAGTAGAAAAATCATGGCTCAAAATTCTATAATGCTGTAAGGAAGAAATTGGGTCATATCGGCCAGGGTTAGTGAGGGCATGATTGAAAAGCTGAACAGGAACGTGGTTTGACTCTGGTGAGATCTCACTATGCTGTTAGGTCAGAGCAGTGCTGTCAGAGTGCTGTACTGAGAACCAGAGAAGATTTAGGAGCTGTGCTATGGATTTGGCAAAAGACTTTTTCCTTGAACTAACTAATCAGAAAAATTACATCTCAGTTTATGTAAATACTGCATAGATACTTGCTATTTAATAGTAATATGAAAAAGCTTGGCAAACTGTAAGCTTTTCTTAATTCCTTAGACATTTGGGGAAGTTGCTGAGACAATGAGGAAAGAAACTATGTACCTATAGATTCAGATGTACAAAATGTCATATATATATATACTTATTAAAGTTACAATGTAGTAAACTATGTGGAAGATGTTGGGACTTATGTATTACAGAAGATTGAAGTATACAATCAGGATGCTGACGCCTAAGGCCTTACTTATGGCTGCATAAGACTCTACTTTTGACTGCACAAAAAACATAACAAGATCATTTTTGTTTGTATTTTTTCTCCATATATATTTTACTACCACATGATTCTACCAGATACTAGTAGGAATTCGGTGAAAGAAGATTTTCAATTAAATATACTTCTATTTCTTTTTAGATATACTTTATTGATTATACAATAATACATATACACACATACATATACACATGCATGGGCACAAATGTGAACAAGTCTTGACAAACATTTACCTTAAGGAAACACTACCACAATCAACATATTCAACATTTCCTAAAAATGTTCCCTGACTCCAGTAAGTCCTTCTACCTTAAGTTCCAGTCAATCTGTCTCTTATTTTTATATTTTATAGTTATATTCTTTATTTTAAAAATTTTTTTAATACCGCTATATTCTTAAACTATTTCGAGTTAAGTTTTTGCATATTGCGTGGTAAGGGTTGAGGATTATTTTAAAATTTTATACAGAATCACTTTGGGAAAACACTGCTTTCTCCACTAACTTACCTTGGCATCTCTGTAGAATATTCAATATATATATCTATAAATGGACTCTATTTGATTGCATTGACCTATATGACTATCTTTTATGCCAGCGTCACACTGTTTTGATTACTGTAACTTTCTACTTAAACTTGAAATTCAGTAGTTTTAATATTATATTTTACTTTATATTTTCAAAAGTCATTTTGAAAAATTGACTACAATAAATTGTATCTCTTTTAGAGGACTTAATAGGTTTTTTATTACAGCAATATGATTTGTAAATTTTAAGAGGAAATAGTCAATAAATATATATTCTAAAATTGTTCTTCTTCAAAACTCATGCATCTTTCCAGAATGTATGGAAAGCTTATTTTCTACAAATTCACTTCAAAAGTTATACTTTGAGAGACAGGGCATGTGTAGAAACACAGAACGAACAATTTGAATCTTGCAAGTGATATAATTTCCCTGTAGGATTAAGAGCAAGTTAACTCAAAGTAAGTGGGATACAATAGAAACTGGTGAAGTAACACCATTTGTGTAGGTAGTATACACAAATTTAATTACTCCTGGCTGGCAAAAGGACAGAAAGAGTAATATTTGAAGAAACAAAATAAAAATCTACATATTGCACTAGTTTCACTCTTGCAGTGTCTCCTAAATAAGCATGAGCTGAGAAGCATCTGTTCCTACATAAAAAATTAAACTGTGTTGAACTTACTGTGATACAGTATGTTTGATAGTGAGCTTTTTAGATGATTGAAGGGATCATTTATGGATAATTTTAAGTATGTGTGAATGTGCTTCTGGATACTGACTTTAACATCTATAGTCACATGAAATGCAACTCTTCTGTAATGACAGGTTGTTCTTATTAAGTGGGGCCTTGTGCTTTGAAAGACTTGGTGACAAACACAAGGCAGAGAGAAGGCAAAACTGCCTTGTAGACCTGAAATTGGCACTGAAGGTTCTGTTTGGGGTTAAAACAATTTTAGGTATTTGGGACAAACCAACACAAAGTCATTAAAGTGTTCTCTTATGCTTTTTTCAAGAAACATAGCTTTAAGTTTTACATTTAGATCTGTTATTAAATCTAAGAAGATTTTGTGAATGCTATGAAGTATAGGTTGAAGTTTACATCTTTATATTGATTGCCCAGTAGTTGAAATTAGTGTTCTTTCTTCATTTAATTGCCTTGGTACCGTTTGCAAAAATTCCCTTATCAATTACACGGGAGCCTATGTTCTCCATTTTATTTCTTGACATATATCACTATTCTTTCTCCATTACCTTACTACCTTGATTATTGTAGTTTTAAAGTACAGCTTGAAATCACACAGCATAAAAGCTCCAACTTTATTTTTCTTTTTCACAATTGTTTTAGTTATTTCTAAGCTCTTTGCATTTTTTTCTAATATTTTAGAATAAGTTTGCAAACTTCTACAAACATTTCTTTTGAAAGTTTAATTGGGATCTCTTTGAAGATTGAAATCTAGCCAATTATGAGCTTTTCAACCTATGAGTACTATGTATCTCTCAATTTATTTAAGTCTTGTTTCCCA
>NW_007157483.1:0-725 GCF_000164805.1 Carlito syrichta | reverse complement strand
TTTTTTGGTAGCTAAACCTTTAAGCCTGCTAAGACCAAATCAGTAGAGTGAAAAATCACCTCATGACTCTTGAATTTCACAAGCTAAAATAAAACTGTTTGGTGGTGATCCCTGGAAAACTTTTTTCTGACACTCAATACGAGTTGAAGTAGAAAAATCATGGCTCAAAATTCTATAATGCTGTAAGGAAGAAATTGGGTCATATCGGCCAGGGTTAGTGAGGGCATGATTGAAAAGCTGAACAGGAACGTGGTTTGACTCTGGTGAGATCTCACTATGCTGTTAGGTCAGAGCAGTGCTGTCAGAGTGCTGTACTGAGAACCAGAGAAGATTTAGGAGCTGTGCTATGGATTTGGCAAAAGACTTTTTCCTTGAACTAACTAATCAGAAAAATTACATCTCAGTTTATGTAAATACTGCATAGATACTTGCTATTTAATAGTAATATGAAAAAGCTTGGCAAACTGTAAGCTTTTCTAAATTCCTTAGACATTTGGGGAAGTTGCTGAGACAATGAGGAAAGAAACTATGTACCTATAGATTCAGATGTACAAAATGTCATATATATATACTTATTAAAGTTACAATGTAGTAAACTATGTGGAAGATGTTGGGACTTATGTATTACAGAAGATTGAAGTATACAATCAGGATGCTGACGCCTAAGGCCTTACTTATGGCTGCATAAGACTCTACTTTTGACTGCACAAAAAACATAACAAGAT
>NW_007157482.1:0-3917 GCF_000164805.1 Carlito syrichta | reverse complement strand
ACTTTTGACTGCACAAAAAAACATAGCAAGATCATTTTTGTTTGTATTTTTTCTCCATGTATATTTTACTCACACATGATTCTACCAGATACTAGCAGGAATTCGGTGAAAAAAGATTTTCAATTAAATATACTTCTATTTCTTTTTAGATATACTTTATTGATTATACACAGATACACACATACATATACACATGCATGGGCACAAATGTGAACAAGTCTTGACAAATATTTACCTTAAGGAAACACTACCACAATCAACATATTCAACATTTCCTAAAAATGTTCCCTGAGTCTTTCTAGTAAGTCCTTCTACCTTAAGTTCCAGTCAATCTGTCTCTTATTTTTATATTTTATAGTTATATTTTTATTTAAAAAAAATTTTTAATACCGCTATATTCTTAAACTATTTCAAGTTAAGTTTTTGCACATTGCATGTAAGGGTTGAGGATTATTTTAAAATTTTATACAGAATCACTTTGGGAAAACACTGCTTTCTCCACTAACTTACCTTGGCATCTCTGTAGAATATTCAATGTATATATATATATATATCTATAAATGGACTCTATTTGATTGCATTGACCTATATGACTATCTTTATGCCAGTGTCACACTGTTTTGATTACTGTAACTTTCTACTTAAACTTGAAATTCAGTAGTTTTAATATTATATTTTACTTTATATTTTCAAAACTCATTTTCAAAAAATTGACTACAATAAATTGTATATCTTTTAGAGGACTTAATAGGTTTTTTAGTACAGCAATGTGATTTGTAAATTTTAAGAGGAAATAGTCAATAAATATATATTCTAAAATTATTCTTCTTCAAAACTCATGTATCTTCCCAGAATGTATGGAAAGCTTATTTTCTACAAATTCACCTCAAAAGTTATACTTTGAGAGACAGGGCATATGTAGAAACACAGAACAAACAATTTGAATCTTGCAAGTGATATAATTTCCCTGTAGGATTAAGAGCAAGTTAACTCAAAGTAAGTGGGATGCAATAGAAACTGGTGAAGTAACACCATTTGTGTAGGTAGTATATGCAAATTTAACAACTACTGGCTGGCAAAAGGACAGAAACAGTAATATTTGAAGAAACAAAATAAAAATTTACATATTGCACTAGTTTCACTCTTGCAGTTTCTCCTAAGTAAGCATGAGCTGAGAAGCATCTGTTCATACATAAAAAATTAAACTGTGTTGAACTTACTGTGATACAGTATGTTTGATAGTGAGCTTTTTAGATGATTGAAGGGATTGAAGGGATCATTTATAGATAATTTTAAGTATGTGTGAATGTGCTTCTGGATACTGACTTTAACATCTATAGTCACATGAAATGCAACTCTTCTGTAATGACAGGTTGTTCTTATTAAGTGGGGCCTTGTGCTTTGAAAGACTTGGTGACAAACACAAGCAGAGAGAAGGCAAACCTGCCTTGTAGCACTGAAAGTGGCAAGAAGGCTCTGTTTGGGCTTAAAACAATTTTAGGTATTTGGGACAAACCAACACAAAGTCATTAAAGTGTTCTCTTATGTTTTTTTCAAGAAACATAGTTTTAAGTTTTACATTTAGATCTGTTATTAAATCTAAGTAGATTTTGTGAATGCTGTGAAGTATAGGTTGAAGTTTACATCTTTATATATGATTGCCCAGTAGTTGAAATTAGTGTTCTTTCTTCATTTAATTGGCTTGGCACCGTTTGCAAAATTCCCTTATCAATTACATGTGAGTCTATGTTCTCAATTTTATTTCCTTGACATATATCACTATTCTTTCTCCATTACCTTACCACCTTGATTATTGTAGTTTTAAAGTACAGCTTGAAATCACACAGCATAAAAGCTCCAACTTTATTTTTCTTTTTCACAATTGTTTGTTATTTCTAAGCTCTTTGCATTTTTTCCCTAATATTTTAGAATAAGTTTGCAAACTTCTACAAACATTTCTTTTGAAAGTTTAATTGGGATCTCTTTGAGGATTGAAATCTAGCCAATAATGAGCTTTTCAACCTATGAGCACTATGTATCTCTCAATTTATTTAAGTTTTGTTTCCCATAGCACATCAATGTTTTGTAGCTTGCAACATACACAAATTGCTCATATTTTCCTAGAATACTATATAAGCATTTATGTTTTTAGTGTTATTTAAATAGCACTATTTGTAAAAAATTTCAATTTCCAATTTTTAGTCGTAGCTTATGGAAATTCAATTAATATTCTTATATTTATTTTGTATCCTGAAATATTGCCAAAGTAACTTACTAGAAATAGATTATTTAAAATGCTATGTATAGACAATCATGTTATTTTGCACACAAAGACAATGTATTCCATCCTTTTCTGCCTGGAAACATTTTATTTCTATTATTTAGATTATTGCACTGGTTAATACATCTGCTATCATGTTGAGTGGGAATTATGAGAGTAAATACTCTTGTCTTGTTTCCAATATTGGGAGGGGGATATTATGTCTCTCACGATAATAATACATCTTTTACCATAATTATGTTTGCTGTACAATTTTATTGTTATCTTTTTTTAGATCGAGGATAACATTTTAGATTGGCTACAAAATATAAACCATAAAATAAACAAATCGATAAATTGGACATCAGCAACATTTAAAACTTCTGCATTTAGAGATAAGATGAAATAGTCCCAGACTAGGCAAAGAATATTTCCAAATATCTATCTGTTAAAATATTGTTATCTCAAAAATATAAAAACTTTACTAATTCAATAATAAGTAAACAATTTAATAAAGTTTACACAAAAATTTTTAATGGATGAAGACATATAGAGGACAAAGATGTAATAAAATGCTAAATAAATTTAGTCATTAGAGAAATGCAAATACAACCATATCAATATACCACTAAACATCTACTAGAATGACTAGCATTAAAAATGATAGTACCAAATGAAGGTGAAGTAATGGAGTAACCACAACTCCTATGCATTGTTTGTGGGAGTTAAAATAGTACAACCACTTTGTAAAGCTGTTTTCAGTTTCTAATATAGTTATGCATACATTTAACAGATGACAAATGTATGCATTATCCAAGAGAAATGAAAGCATACACAGACACAAAATCTTATATGTGAATGTGGATAGTAGTTTCATTCATAATAACCAAAACTTGGAAAAATATGAAATGTCCATAAACATGTTAATAGATGACTAATTGTGATTTATGCATGCAATGTCATATTATTTACCACTTAAAAAATATATGACATGGAATAATCTCAAGAGCATTAAACCAAGTTATTCCATTTATGTGATATTTTGCAAATGGCAACATCATAGGGACAGAAAAAAATCAATGTTTGCTTAGAGCTGGGGATAAGAGAAAATAATTCACAAAAAACTAAAGAGAAAGAAATGTTCAATATCATGATTATGGTGTTGCCTAAAAAAAATCAGTATGTTTTTCTCAAAATTCATATATCTGGCAAAAAGAGCAACTCTTGTAATATACCAATTTTACCTGACTAAAAATAAATAAGTGTTTCTAATTGTAAAATTCAGTCTGTAAGTTTATTTTTGACACTATTTTTTTAAGTGTGTGCTGTATACAATGCTTTGTGATAAGATCTGGGGCGAACTGATTAGAAACTTGTCTCTATGGAATTTTCAACTCAGTAAAGAATAAACTCATAATAAGCATATAAATTACTTACATATATAGTATAGCGTACATAAATTTAAAATGCCAGAGAAGAAGAAAAAGGGATATAGAGCATGTCAATTAAATAGATAAGTATGAGAGTATCATGTGGTCATTTGGGAATACAAAGTTACAGGAGGAAATAATATATGCAAAGATCTTGAGTCCTGGAAGTTGTTAATAATAGCATAAAGGGATTGTAATTAGAGTGAGAAAATTTCACCCCAGATCTT
>NW_007157481.1:0-633 GCF_000164805.1 Carlito syrichta | reverse complement strand
CTTCCAGCTTTCTCCCTCCTTGACTCTCCCACAAGCTAGAGGGCCTGCAGGTAGGTCTCTATCTCTATCTCTGTTGTCTCTTCCCAGAGGCACATGATATTTTGATAGTTGCATAGAATGAATAAAAAACAAGTAGGGATATTTAGGGTTCCTTTTTTCTTTGCGATACTTGGAATTTTTATCACTTACAGAATTTATCAATTATTTATACTGAAAATATTTCAGATAACTCTTCTTGCTGTATTTAAATATATAATTTATCATGGTGAACAATAATCACTCAACGTTTTATTAATAACATTAATATCAAAATATATGTATTTTATCTAAGTATATGTTTGTGAACATTAATTTGTGGAGATGGTTGAAGAGTACTACACATGTATCAATATTCATCAAATGTAAATTTTAAATAAAGCTTATTGCATGATGGCAACACTTCAGTAAGTTCGTTGCAGAAGAAAAATACCAATAGAGACAAAAAAGAGCAGTTAAAAATAAATCAGTAAACGTACTTAAAATGTCAGAGACTGCTGAAATCACACCTGCATGAGTTATAAATTTCTCTAAATTTTAAAGAAATTTGTAGAATGTTGTAAAAACAAAAAAGGTATTCTCATTATAGAAAAGTAG
>NW_007157480.1:0-621 GCF_000164805.1 Carlito syrichta | reverse complement strand
CCCAGCTCTGCCTAACCTCCAACTTGGTAGCCAGTTCCTCATGGTTGTGCAAGGGAACAGTACCTCTTAAGGAGGTTGGTCAGCTTGAGTGTCTGTATGGTTATATGTCTTTGTTTGTTGGTGTCACTGTTTTTTCTTTAATTGCTTTCGTTTTTGTTTTCTCTTACTCTCATCTGTCTTCAGGTCTATTTTCATTTATTAGTGGGTTCCTATGTCTGTCCTCCCTTTTACTCTCCTGTATCCACCTTCTGCTTCCCCCTCTCCCTGTTTCATTTCTTTCCCTTTTCTTATATCATTTTACTTCCAGGGAGCAAACCAATATCCCCACTTCATGAACAGATTACAAGGCAGTGGGAATCAGGATCCAGCATTTCCATACACCTATCAGTGAATACAGAGAATTGCAGATAAATTTTGAATCACAGCTCCCCCCTCAAAGAAATCACAAAGCTACAAATGTTATAACACTCAACCAACAGTCCAAACTCAGAATCAAACAAAGCCAGAAGATTCACATAAGGACGAATAGGAGATTGAGAAAACATAAGAAAAAAGCCACGCTGCCACTCCTGAAAAACAGATTTAAATAAGACAGAGGGAGGGAAAAAAGGAAAAAAATGG
>NW_007157479.1:0-618 GCF_000164805.1 Carlito syrichta | reverse complement strand
TTCGAGGCTGCGGTGACCAGGAGCGGCCACTGCACTCCAGTCGGGGCAACAGAGTGAGACTCCAACTCAAAAAAAAAAAAAAAAAAAAAAGTAAGCATTACTGAATTTACATGCATCTAGGGTAGCTCAAAACTACCTGCAAAGTCTGGACAGAATTTAATCCAAGTTTTTACAGTGAAGCAAAAGAAAGAATAATCCAATCTTCTCTTATCTCCTTAAAAGATAAATGGA
Source organism: Carlito syrichta (assembly GCF_000164805.1). Classification (NCBI taxonomy): domain Eukaryota; kingdom Metazoa; phylum Chordata; class Mammalia; order Primates; family Tarsiidae; genus Carlito; species Carlito syrichta. The sequence goes on along the minus strand of NW_007157479.1, from coordinate 387 downwards.
TTAGCCGGGCTCGGTGGCTCAGCCTGTAATCCTGCGTCTTTGGGAGGCTGAGGTGAGTGGATTGCCTGAGCCCGCGGTTCGAGACCCGCCTGGGCAGCGAGACCTCATCTCTACAATAAATCAAAAAATCAGCCGGGCGTGGTAGCGCATGCCTGTAATTCCGGCTACTTAGAAGGATCACCAGAGCCCAGCAAGTCGAGGCTGCAGTGGCCGGGAGCGGCCACTGCACTCCAGTCTGGGCGACAGAGTGAGACTCCAACTCAAAAAAAAAAAAAAAAAAAGATAAATGGATTAATCTTGTGATAGTCTCCTGTATGCATCATGAGAGAGTTAATTTTAGAGGTATACATTTACCCCTGACCATTCATCATAAAGTAAAAAGACCGG
>NW_007157478.1:0-688 GCF_000164805.1 Carlito syrichta | reverse complement strand
AAATGGATTAATCTTGTGATAGTCTCCTGTATGCATCATGAGAGAGTTAATTTTAGAGGTATACATTTACCCCTGACCATTTATCATAAAGTAAAAAGACCGGCCCTCTCATTGGTCCTATATATATATATATATATACAAGGAAACACTCAGGAGAGGAGGGTGGAGAAACAGCCACTCCTTTGCCCTTCAAAAGTTTTAGAAATTATTTTACCCCTATGAATACAGAGAAAAAGCAAAGAAATAAATATTGGTTTCACTCCAACTAAGTACCAGGCATTTAGAGTACAGTCAATTCTCATGATTTACGGTAGTTATATTCTGAACATAACTATGTTCTGAACTATGAACACTGAGTCAGCAAATACTGAATAACTGCTCCTAGGGGAAATACAGGGTTAGGCTCCTGAGAGTGTCTGGTTACATTTTTATCCACCGATCAATATATAACCTTGTTTTGTGTGTTTCTGTTTAAAGAAACCTTATTTACTACATATCGTTGATTCATAACTATGACTCATGCCAACTGCACAATCATTCAAGCCTGAATGAAGCTTATCTCACACATCTATTTTCTCCATAAGACACATCGCAGCCTTCTTGCACTTAGGAACAGTAGATTGCACTTGGGGGCCATTAAGCAGAAAAATCACCCCCCAAAAAAGCACAAAAGTGCAAAACACATGGC
>NW_007157477.1:0-1740 GCF_000164805.1 Carlito syrichta | reverse complement strand
TTGCATCTATATTAGGGATATATTAGACTTCTATTCCAGGGATATTGACTTGGTGTATTTTTTCCTAGAGTCTTGTCTGACTCTGGTATGAGGTATCTTCTAGAGTTTTTGCCTGGATTTGGGATCAGAAAATGCCAGCCTCATAAAATAGGTTTGGAAGTGCTCCTTCCTTTTTTTGTTTTTTGAGAAGAGTTTGAGAAAGAGGGGTATTAATTAACTCTTCTTTAAATGTTTGGGACCTTGACTTGCAAGATGAAAGATTAGAAGTTTTCAAGAGTGTTTCCCCATCAAAACATTGTGAAATAGTGTGGAAAGACCCTCACTGAACTTCAGTTCAAGAAGGAATGCATATGTTTAGCAGATCGGCAAAGGATATTCCAGATCACAGGGAGAAGATGGGCAAATAGCTCCCACCATGGTGCTCTGCAGAGAGAAGTGAATGTGACCCCAAAACATGAGATGAAAATGAGAACACCCCTCTGAGATATACCTTCCTATCAGGGATAAGCTTAACTCAGGCCACAAGAAAATACCCCATTCCTCCCAGGCCCCAGAGCAGTCCCAGGGGAGTCTGAGAGTTGGTGACAGAGAAAGACACCCAGTAAAGCCTTAGTCTTTAGGAAAGATATCATTTTTGACATGGGCCCATTAACATAACAACAGCAACTGCTGCAGACATTTTGCTTCTGCCAAGAGATGAGGCTTCTCACTTTGGCTCTCCACAGCCAAAGCAGATTGGGGAGTTTGGAGATCAACCCAGTGTTTGGAGCCTGTCTTGGACTCATCCCAGGAACAGGCTGGGAGAAGTAGAGTACTCCCACCCCAATGGTGTTTTCCTCCTGGAAAGAGAGGCAGCCCACCAGGGTCAGATCTGTGACCCAGAATCAGTCTCTGTGTGTCACTGCCTGGGCACTCACCCCTCTGGACAGTTGAGGCAAGGGGTCCTAGCAATACCAAGGAACACCCATAATGACAGTCTTCATGATAAAAAGCCTAGCAGAGGGCCCTTACTCTCACACTCTGGATCCTGCATCCTGAACCAAAGGAGAGTCGCTATAGCCGTGATTTCTCATGAGCAGTACGTCCTGTGACCAACAGGTCCTGCGACCAACATCAGTTTTGCAGCCTGGAACTCTTCAGCGAGCACGATTGTTAAAAACCCCAGCCTCCCTCCCAGACTAGGCATATTGTTGTCAAATTATCCAAAGTCAATATGAAAATAAATGTGCAGAGTAGCAAGAGAGAATCTTGAAATTACTTATAAAAGAAAAATGTTAGACTATCAGCAGACTTCTCTGCAGAAACCCTACATGTCAGAAGAGAAAGCGTGCCTATTTTCACCTTTCTTAAAGAAAAAAAAAAACAGAAAAGAACCCTATATCCAGTCAAACTATGGATCATAAATAAAGGAGAAATAAAGTTCTTCCCCAACAAACACACACTAAGGGAATTTGTCTCTACTAAATCAACTCTATAAAACATGCTCAAAGCCTAGAGCTAATCCTAGGATTTGGGGAGTTGGAGAGGAGAGGATTGCCTGAGCCCAGGGGTTCAGGACCGGCCTGCGCTACCTGGCAAGACTTCATTGCTACAATAAATCAAAAAATTAGCTGGGCCTGGTGGTGCACACCTGTGGTTTCACCTACTTGGAAGGCTGAGGCACAAAAATTGCCTGAGCCCAGCAGGTCAAGGCTGTGGTGACTGTGAGTGAGCCACTGCACTCTAGGCTGGGCAACAGAG